>NW_027254725.1:0-197273 GCF_044704955.1 Pristiophorus japonicus | reverse complement strand
AGCGAAGGTTCACCAGACTGATTCCCGGGATGGCGGGACTGACATATCAAGAAAGACTGTATCAACTGGGCTTGTATTACTGGAGTTCAGAAGAATGAGAGGGGATCTCATAGAAACGTTTAAAATTCTGACTGGTTTAGAGAGGTTAGATGCAGGAAGAATGTTTCCAATGTTGGGGAAGTCCAGGGGTCACAGTCTAAGGATAAGGGGTAAGCCATTTAGGACCGAGATGAGGAGAAACTTCTTCACCCAGAGAGTGGTGAACCTGTGGAATTCTCTACCACAGAAAGTAGTTGAGGCAAATTCACTAAATATATTCAAAAAGGAGTTAGATGTAGTCCTTACTACTGGGGGGATCAAGGGGTATGGCGAGCAAGCAGGAATGGGGTACTGAAGTTGCATGTTCAGCCATGAACTCATTGAATGGCGGTGCAGGCTCGAAGGGCCGAATGGCCTACTCCTGCACCTATTTTCTATGTTTCTATGGGGGGTGAGGGCCGGGGTAAGGGGGATGAAGGTGAGGGTTGGGGTAAGGGGGGATGGGGGGCGAGGGCTGGGGGATGGTGGTGAGGACTGGGGGGAATGGGGGATGAGGAGGAGGGGGAAATTGGAGGGTTAGGATGGGGGGATGAGGGTTGGAGTGAGGGCTGGGGTAAGGGGGGGTGGGTGTGAGGACTGGGGGGAATGGGAGGGTTAGGATGGGGGATGAGGGTTGGAGTGAGGGCTGGGGTAAGGGAGGGATGGTGGATGAGGGCTGGGGTAAGGGGGGGATGGTGGGTGAGGGCTGGGGTAAGGGGTGGATGGGAGGTGGGGGCTGGGGTCAGGGGTGGATGGGAGGTGGGGGCTGGGGTAAGGGGTGGATGAGTGGTGGATGGGAGGTGAGGGCTGGGGTAAGGGGGGGATGGGAGGTGAGGGCTTGGGTAAGGGGGGAATGGGAGGTGAGAGCTGGGGTAAGGGGGGGATGGGAGGTGAGGGCTGGGATGAGGGAGGCGTTGGGAGGTGAGGGCTGGGATGAGGGGAGGGGAGATTGAAGAGGAGAGGAGGGTTATGTGTTTGCTCCAGTCTGTACTATATATAAAACGTGTTTAATTTTGTTGTGGATCGTTACAGAGGGGAAACTCATTGAAATTGTGTTTGCAATGACAGGGTCTGCTGCCTAGTGAGTGAGCCACAGTCCTGGCTAGTGGGTACAGGATGTGCTGCAGAGGGGACAGATCGAATGTTTAATCTATTGGAAGGAAATGCACCTAATTACGTACCTGCCAAGTCTGTTATTTGGAATGGGCACGATATAACGTATAATTTTTAAATTAACAAAACGCAGCCGTGCCTTCAGCTGCCTGTACCCTGAGCTCTGGATTCTCTCCCTAAGCCTCTCTGCCTCTCTACCCCTCTCCTTTAAAGCGCTCCTTAAAACCTACCACTTTTCGCAGCTTTTGGTCACCTGTCTTAATATCTCCTCATGTGGCTCAGTGTTGACACCAATTCAATAAAGAAGTGGGGTGAAATGAAACTTTTTTTTAAACACAGCGAGTTGTTGTGATCTGGAACTACTTTTTGAAGTGTACTTGTGGTTGTAATGTGGGAAACATGGCCGTCAATCTGCACACGGCAAGCTCCCACAAACAGCGACCAAATAATATGTATTTGTTGATGTTGGTTGAGAGATAAATATTGGCCAGGGCATTGTGGATAACTTCCCCTGCTTTTCAAAATAGTGCCATGAGATCTTTTACATCCACCTGAGGGGGTAGACGGGCGCTCGGTTTAAGAGTTTATCTGAAAGACGGCACCTCCGACAGTGCAGTGCTCCCTCAGCACTGCATTGGTGTGTCAGCCTAGATTTTGTGCTCAAGGTTCTGGAGCAGGACTTAAACCCATTACCTTCGGAGTCTTAAAAAAACAAATTGGTAATACGGAAACATAGACAGGAGTAGTTGGGGGCAAGTCTTGGTGCAATTACCTCTCTCCTGTCACACTCTATGAAGGCACAGTTTTAAGAGGATAACTTCTTTACCCAGAGAGTGTTGAGAATGTGGAATTCGCTGCCGCATGGAGTTGTTGAGGAGAATAGCATAGATGCAATTAAGGGGAAACTAGGTTCTTTATTATTCTTTATTGTCATCCTTTATTATCAGGGTCACCCCCCCCCCCTTTACCATTCGAGCCTGCTCCCCCGTTCAATAAGATCATGGTTAATCTTTGACCTTAACTCTACTTTCCCGCCCAATCCCCATATCCCTTGATTTCCCCCAGAGTCCAAAAATCTATCAATCTCAGCCTTAAATATACTCAGAGACTCGGCATCCATAGCCTTTTGGGTTAGAGAATTCCAAAGATTCAAATCCCTCTCAGCGAAGAAATTTCTCCTCATTTCGGTCTTAAATGACCGACCGCTTATCCTGAGACTATGTCCCCTGGTTCTAGACTCTCCAGACAGGGGAAACAACCTCTCAGCATCTACCCTGTCAATCTCCCTCAGAATCTTGTGTTTCAATGAGAACACCTCTCTTTCTTCTTAACTCCGGAGCGTATGGGCCCAATGTACATTGGGGAAGGGGGATGGGATGAGGAGGGGAAATGGTGAGGTGGAGGAGGGATGCAAATAATCCCCATAATATAATGGAGGGTAATCTTAGTCATGGGTTAAAGACAATCTGTGCATGGGATCTTCTGTTTTTGTGAGGAGGGCTGTCATCTATTGTAAGGTGTGTATGTGTGTGCTTAAATTAGACTTGTAGTGTGAAGAATCTGCTCGTAGCTGGAGTATGGGTAAGAAATGATGGAGTCAGCAACAACAGGAAATGATGCTGTATCAGGACTATCTCAGTCACACACTGTCGCTGACTTGTGTCTGACAGTTTCTAACAGAGGACATGTCATGCTGCAATAATGGTGTGTGTTAATCCCGTAGAAAGAAAGACTATATCGTGTTTTTCACAAGCTCAGGACATCCCAAAGTGCTTTACAGCCAATGAAGTACTTTTGAAGCGTAGTCAGTGTTGTAAAGTAGGAATGGCAGCAGCCAATTTGCGCACAGCAGGATCCCACAAACAGCAATGTGACAATGACCAGCTCATCTGTTTTAGTGATGTTGGTTGAAGGATAAATATTGACCCAGGATACTGGGGAGAACTCCCCTGCTCTCCTTCCCAGTAGGAAACTTGGTGTTGCCTGACTTTGCATTTTATTTAAATTTCAGGATATCTTGTGAGCTGGAGGAGGGCAGGAATCTTACTGTGAATCTAATGTTGTTGAAGTATAGAAAGCTCAGTACTTCTGTTCATAGTTCAGCTGATTCTGCATGACTTAACTCAGTATGTCCTGGCTCAGTGTGATTGGGACAGTCATGCCACATACTGTGTTGATGCAAAGCAGTTTGAGATTGATGGCGAGGGGAGATGTGCAGAGTTACGTTGAAGATCAATAGTTTCCATTGACCATGGGCCAGGAGAGAGTTTGACTCCACTTCAGCTTTGTATCAACTGCACCATTATGAAGTGAGGTTAAAACAGTTGGTCCAGCTAAGAATTTATTTTAAAATTCACATTTTAATCCTTCTAATTTTAACAGAGCCCCGACTCTGCTGTCAGCACCTAGAATCGTAGAAAAACACAGCACACGAGGAGGCCATTCGGTCCATCGTGCATGTGCTGGCTCTTTGAAAGAGCTGTCCCATTAGTCTCACTCCCCTGCTCTTACTCCAGAGCCCTGTGAATGTCTCCTAGTCAACAATTTATCCAATTCTCTATTGAATCTGCTTCCACCACCCTTTCAGGCAGGGCACTCCAGATCACCATAACTCGCTGTGCAAAAATGTATCCCCTCATTTACACCCTGAACTCACTGCCTCAGAGAGCTGTGGAAGCTGGGATATTGAATACATTTAAGACAGAAATAGACAGTTCCTTAAACGATAAGGGAATAAGGGGTTATGGGGAACGGGCAGGGAGGTGGACCCGAGTCCATGATCAGATCAGCCATGATCATATTGAATGGTGGAGCAGGCTCAAGGGGCCGTATGGCCTACTCCTGCTCCTATTTCTTATGTTATACCAGACAAGAGTACACGTAAATATTATTCATATGGACTTCAAATAAGAAGATAAATGAAATGAAAGCATGTAATCACGACTATTGTAAAACCAATCGACCAATCTATTCAATTCATTAGTAAGAAAAACTGATGTAAATAATTAACCTGTTAACCTGTGGATTCTTTCATGGCATAAAACTGGAAAATTAATGCACAAGGTTATTCACAACTGACTTTACACAGGATGTACGGCACAGAAACAGGCCTTTCGGCACAACTAGTCCGTGCTAGCGTTTATGCTCCACTCGCACCTCCTCCTGTCTTTCCTCATCTAAATCTAACAACATAATCCTCTGCTCCCTTCTCCCTCTTATGCTTGTCCTGATATTAATATCGCATTTCTTGTATCGTCCTTGTAAATCTTCTCTGCGTCCTCTCCAGTGCCTCTATATCCTTTTTATAATCTGGTGACCAGAACTGCACGCAGTACTCTGCAAATATGGTCTAACCAAGGTTTGATACAGGTTCAGCATAACGGCCCTACTTTTCAATTCTATCCCTCTAGAAATAAAGCCTAGTGCTTGGTTTGCTTTTTTATGGCCTTGCTAACCTGTGGCACAACTTTTAGTGATTGGTGTATCTGTACTCCAAGATCCCTTTGTTCCTCTACCCCACCCAGACTTGCACCTTCCAAGTAATAAGTGACCTTCCTATTCTTCCTACCAAAATGTACTGCCTCGCATTTATGTGTTGAACTTCATTTGCCAATTATTTGCCCATTCTGCAAGTTAATTAATGTCCTCCTGTAATTTGTCGCATTTCTCAGTATTCACTCTTCCACCCCCCCCCCCCCCCCCCCCGCAAATTTGGTACCATCCGCAAATTTAGAAATTGTGTTTTTGATTTCAAAGTCTAAATAGTTAATATGAACAGCAGTGGTCCCAGCCCTGATCCTTGTGGAAGACCATTACCCACCATCTGCCACTGTGAATAGCTACCCTTTACTGCCACTCTCTGCATTCTGTCTTGCAGCCAGCTTGCATCCCATTTTGCCACTTGTCACGTGACACTCTATTGTCTGACCTTATTCATTAGTCTATTATGGGGTACCTTATCGAAGGCCTTTCAAAAATCTAGATAAATTAAACCTACTCCATTACCATTGTCTACTCTCTCTGTTACTACTTTAAAACATTCAATAAGTTTAGTCAAGCAGAGTTTTCCCTTTTTTGAAATCCATGCTGACTATTCATTATTATACTTTTTATTTCTAGACGTTCTATTTTCTCCTTTAGTAGGGATTCCATTATTTTTTCCAACCACCGATGTTAAGCTGACTAGTCTATAATTATCTAGACATGTTCTATTCTCCTCCTTAAATATAGATACTCCGTTAGCTGTTTGCCAGTCCTCTGGCAATACACCTTTTTCTGAAGAATTATTAAATATGTGCAGTAATGTCTCTGATATCTCTTCCTTAGATTCTTTTAAAATACGTGGATGCCAGGGGTTTTATCCTGAGTTTGATTAGTTTATTTAATGTATCCCCTTTCTTTATTTTAAATGCATTTCTCATTACTCATGTCATGTCCACTTGTTCTATCTAAATACCGAAGCAAAATAATGATTTAATATTTCTGCCATCTCGCTATCGTTACTTGTGGCCTTGCCTGTCTATCCTTTAGTGGCCCTATTCTCACCCAACCTTCCTTTTCTATTACCTTCCTGTAAAATATTTAATTTTGTTTTATGTTCCTTGATAATTTCACTTCATATTTCCTCTTTGCCTTCCTAATTTTTTTTTTTACTTCTCTCCTGATCTCCTTTGTATTCTCCCTTATCATGCCCTACCCTGTTGTTTATCTACTTAATGTATGCTTCTTTCCTTACCCTCAATTGGTCAAATCACTTTCAATCACCTGATGCCCCAAATCATTTCCACCATCTACAAGGTACAAGTCAGGAATGTGATGGAATACTCTCCACGTACCTGGATGAGTGCAGCTGCAGCACCACTCAAGATGCTCGACACCATTCAGGATAAAGCAGCCGCTTGATTGGCACCCCACCCACCACCTTCATCATTCACTCCCTTCACCACTTTCGCACTGGGAGGGAGGAACTATCACTAAAGTAGTAGTACTCGGTAAAATAATGGGACTAAAGGCGGACAAGTCTCTTGGACCTGATGGCTTGCATTGTAGGGTCCTAAAAGAAGTGGCTGCAGAGATAGTAGCGGCATTGGTTGTAATCTACCAAAATTCCCTGGATTCTGGGGAGGTCCCAACGGATTGGAAAACCACAAATGTAACGCCCTATTTAAAAAAGGAGGCAGACAAAAAGCAGGAAATATAGACCATTTAGCCTAACATCTGTCGTTCGGAAAATGTTGGGAGTCCATTATTAAGCAAGCAGTAGCAGGACATTTGGAAAAGCATAATTCAATCAAGCAGAGTCAGCATGGGTTTATGAAGGGGAAATCATGTTTGACAAATTTGCTGGTGTTCTTTGAGGATGTAACGAGCAGGGTGGATAAGGGGGAACCAGTGTATTTGGATTTCCAGAAGGCATTTGATAACGTGCCATGTAAAAGGTTACTGCACAAGATAGAAGTTCCCGGGGTTATCATGGATTGAGGATTGGCTAACGAACAGAAAACAGAGAGTCGAAATAAATGGATTATTTTCCGGTTGGCAAATGGTAACTCGTGGGGTGCTGCAGGGATCGGTGCTGGGGCCTCAACTATTTACAATCTATATTAATGACTTGGATGAAGGGACCGAATGTAATGTAGCCAATTTGCTGATGATACAAAAAGGATGGGAGAGCAAATTGTGAGGAGAGGAGACACATGAAATCTGCAAAGAGATATAGACAGGCTGAGTGAGTGGGCAAACATTTGGCAGGTGGAATACAATGTGATACAATGTGAGGTTGTCCACTTTGGCAGAAAAAATAGAAAAGGTCATTGCAATTTTTCTCCATTTAAATTATAGAGTGCTGCAGTACAGAGGGACCTGGGGTCCTTGTGCATGAAACGCAAAGTTAGTATGCAGGTACAGCAAGTGATCAGGCAGGCAAATGGAATGTTGGTCTTTATTGCAAGGGGGATAGAGTATAAAAGCAGAGAAGTCCTGCTACAACTGTACAGGGTATTGGTGAGGCCACACCTGGAGTACTGCGTACAGTTTTGGGCTTCGTATTTAAGGATTATACTTACATTGGAGGCTGTTCAGTGAAGGCTCACTAGGTTGATTCTGGAGATGAGAGGGTTGACTTATGAAGGTAGGTTGAGTAGGTTGGGCCTATACCCATTGGAGTTTAGAAGAATGAGAGGTGATCTTATCGAAACATATGATATGAAGGGGGCTCGACAAGGTGGATGCAGAGAGGATATTTCCATTCATAGGGGAAACTAAAATTGGGGGACATAGTCTTCGAATAAGGGGCCACCCATTTAAAACTGAGATTAGAAGGAATTTCTTCTGAGGGTTGTAAATCTGTGGAATTCTCCATCCCAGAGAGCTGTGGAGACGAGGTCATTGAATATATTTAAGGTGGAGATAGACAGATTTTTGAGTGATAAGGGAGTAAAAGATTATGGGGAGTGGGCAGGGAAGTGGGCAGGGAAGTGGAGCTGAGTCCATGATCAGATCAGCCATGATCTTATTGAATGGCGGAGCAAGCTCGAGGGGCCAGGTGGCCGACTCCTGCTCCTATTTCTTATGTTATGTTCTTAATTAGAGACCCTGTCCCTTTTATTGATGAATTTAAAATGTCTATATTAAAATGTGAGCCAGTGGGTTGTGAGCCCCAGAGCCTTGTGTCCACTAAGGGCAATAAAGGCCCCCAGCCTTCCCTGGCCCCAGGCGCTGAACAAGGGACTGCACAAAGTCGTGCGCTGCGGCTCAAGTCCCGCCCCTCGGGCTGCCCGATTGTTGGTTGGAGGACCCGCTGGCTCGCTGCTCCAGGCCGCTCCACTCGCTCCCCATTGGTCGGAAGCTCCCGTCAATCAGGCCGTTGTCCCATGACACGTGTCCTTCGAGCGCGCTCCGTCAAACTGGTGGAAACTGGTCTCGGGACCCGGATGTACGGACTATCGGGTTTGGATTTCCCTTTATTCTCCCTATCTCCCCCATCAAGAAGGAAAAAATGTTGGAGATGATGTAATGGGTTTGGATTTTAGCATGGGGAGTAGGCATAATGTGTGTGATAGGGATTTACAGCTGTGGGGACACCAGAGAGGAATGTGTGTACCATAGAAACTAGAATTGACTGTTCTGAATTTCTATCCTGTCCTCAGTGATGATTTTTGTAAACTCCTTTTACAGGGGATTAGAAAGGGAAGATTTGTAGATGGGAAACTCACACCAAACATCACCAAGATCTGACAGTCACTCAATCCACCGCAACATGAATATCATCGGCCTTTGAATGTGGAAAGAGAAATGTTTGTCTCTTGTCTGTGGGAAAAGCGTGAGCCGATCAAAAGTGGCAGTAAGGAATGCAAAATTCCGAAGGGGCTTTACCCGCTGCCCGAAACACCAACAACAACCTCAAAAAAACACTATCGGATTTGTCAAGTACAATTTCCCCTTCATAAATCCGTGTTGATTCTGCCCAATCCTTTTATTACTTCCGAAGTGCCCTGTTACCACGTGTTTAATAATAGATTCCAGCATTTTCTCTACTACTGATTTCATGGCTACTGCTACTGCACGGCTTAGATACAGAGTAAATCTCACTCCATCCTATCCCAAACAACACCAGGGTTGATAGAGTAAATCACAGTCTACAATATCCCAAATACTCCCAGGGCACGTACAGCATGGGTTAGATACAGAGTAAAGCTCCGTCTACACAGTCCCATCAAACACTCCCCAGGCAGGTACAGTACAGGTTAGACACAGAGTATATCTTCCTCTACTCTGCCTCAAGTACTCCCAGGACATGTACAACACGGGTCAGATACAGAGAAATCTCCACCCATGACTAGACCACACCCACTGACTGCTTAACCAGAAGGCAATGCAGGTCAGCGAGCACAGGGGTGATGGGTGAGCTTGACTTGTTGCGAGTTAGGGCATGGGCAGCCGAGTTTTGGATCAACTCTAGTTTATGTCGGGTAGAATGTGGGAGGAGTGCGTTAGAATCGTCATGTCCAGAGGTGACAAAGGCGTGGATGACCTGAGGCAAGAGTGTAGACGGGCGATGTTTCAGAGGTGGATTAAGCAATCTTAGTTATGCTGCGCATAGGATATGTGGTCAAAAACTAATTTCGGGGTCAAGTATGACACCAAGGTTGCGAATAGTCTGGTTGAGCATCAGACAGAAGATGGAGTCGGTGGCTCAGGAACGGAGTTTGTGACAATGACAATTACAAATATTAAAATATTTCACAGGCTATCACGTGCAAAATGTGTGGACGAGTTTTTAAAATGAAATTGGTTCCAAAAATAGGTTAACTGATACAGAAAGTAACGGATTTCAAATATTATGCAAGACAGTCCAATAAAGGGTTGGTTCAAAGGATTTCCGCTGAGTTTACAGTGAGGCACTGCAGTTAAGTCCACTACAACCACAAGTCATGTACTCAAACGGAACAAGTTTGAGGTTTGATATGATAGAAGGCGAACTAGGTGAGAAGTGATATAAGTTAGAGTAAGAAAAAGCACTAAAATTGAACAGTCGGTAACAGAAAATCAACTACTCTCCTCTGATCACGGAGAAATATGGAAACATAGAAAATAGATGCAGGAGTAGTCCATTCGGTCCTTTGAGCCTGCACCACCATTCAATAAGATCATGGGTGATCCTTCACCTCAGTACCCCTTTCCTGCTTTCTCTCCATACCCCTTGATCCCTTTAGCCGCAAGGGCCATATCTAACTCCTTCTTGACTATATCCAATGAACTAGCATCAACAACTCTCTGCGGCAAATAATTCCACAGGTTAACAACTCTCTGAATGAAGAAGTTTCTCCTCAGCTCAGTCCTAAATGGCTTACCCCTTATCCTTAGATTATGTCCCCTGGGATCCCAGCAATGAGCCTTGCAGCACCCCACTAGTCACTGCCTGCCATTCTGGAAAGGACCCATTAATCCCGACTCTCTGCTTCCTGTCTGCCAACTAGTTCTCTATCCACGTCAGTACATTACCCCCAATACCATGTGATTTAATTTTGCACACAAATGTCTTGTGTGGGACCTTGTCAAAAGCCTTTTGAAAGTCCAAATACACCACATCCACTGGTTCTCCCTTGTCCACTCTACGAGTTACATCCTCAAAAAATTCTAGAAGATTTCTCAAGCATGATTTCCCTTTCATAAATCCATGCTGACTTGGACCAATCCTGTCCCTGCTTTCCAAATGCGCTGCTATTATTTCTTTAATAATTGATTACAACATTTTCCCCACTACTGATGTCAGGCTAACCGGTCTATAATTCCCTGTTTCTCTCTCCATTCTTTTTTTTTTAACGTGGTGTTACATTAGCTACCCTCCAGTCCATAGGAACTGATCCAGTGTCGATAGACTGTTGGAAAATGATCACCAATGCATCCACTATTTCTAGTGCACTTCCTTAATTACTCTGGTATGCAGACTATCAGGCCCCAGGGATTTATCGGCCTTCAAACCTATCAATTTCCCTAACATAATTGCCCACCTAATAAAGATTTCCTTCAGTTCTTCCTTCTCACTAGATCCTCTGTCAGCTGGTATTTCCGGAAGGTTATTTGTGTTTTCCTTCGTGAAGACAGAACCAAAGTATTTGTTCAATTGGTCTGCCATTTCTTTGTTCCCCATTATAAATTCACCTGAAGCTGACTGCTAGGGAACCTACGTTTGTCTTCACTAATCTTTTTCTCCTCACATATCTATAGAAGCTTTTGCAGTCAGTGTTTATGTTCCCAGCAAGTTTCCACTTCTACTCTATTTTCCCCCTCCTAATTTAACACTTTGTCCTCCTCTGCTGGATTCTAAAGTTCTCCCAGTCCTCAGGTTTGTTTCTTTTTCTGGCCAATTTATATGCCTCTTTCTTGGATTTAACACTATCCTTAATTTCCCTTGTTAGCCACGGTTGAGCCACCTTCTCCGTTTTATTTTTACACCAGACAGGGATGTACAATTGTTGAAGTTCATCCATATGATCTTTAAATGTTTGCCATTGCCTATCCACCGTCAACCCTTTAAGTATCATTAGCCAGTCTATTCTAGCCAATTTACGTCTCATACCATCGAAGTTACCTTTTCTTAAGTTCAGGACCCTCGTCTCTGAATTAACTGTGTCACTCTCCATCTTGATAAGGAATTCTACCATATTATGGTCACCCTTCCCCAAGGGCCCTCGCACAACAGGATTGCTAATTAATCCTTTCTCATTACACATCACCCAGTCGAGGAAGTCCAGCCCTTTAGTTGGTTCCTCAATATATTGGTCGAGAAAACCATCTGTAATACACTCCAGGAAATCCTCCTCCACCGTATTGCTACCAGTTTGGTTAGTCCAATCTATATGTAGATTAAAGTCGCCCATGATAACTGCTGTACCTTTATTGCATGCATCCCTAATTTCTTGTTTGATGCTGTCCCCGACCTCACTCCTACTGTTTGGTGGTCTGTTCACAACTCCCACTAGCATGTTCTGCCCTTTGGTATTCCGCAGCTTCACCCATACAGATTCGACATCATCCAAACTAATGTCCTTCCTTACTATTGCGTTAATTTCCTCTTCAACCAGCAACGCTACCCCACCTCCATTTCCTTTCTGTCTATCCTTCCTGAATGCTGAATATCCCTGGATGTTGAGTTCCCAGCTTTGGTCACCCTGGAGCCATGACTCCGTGATGCCAATTATATCATATTCGTTAATTGCTGCCTTCGCAGTTAATTAGTCCACTTTATTACGAATACTCCTTGCATTGAGGCGCAGAGCCTTCAGGCTTGTCTTTTTAACACACTTTGCCCCTTTAGAATTGTGCTGCAATGTGGCCTTTTTTGATTTTTGCCTTGGGTTTCTCTGCCCTCCACTTTTACTTTTCTTCTTTCTCTCTTTTGCTTCAAATATTCGACACACTGTTTGAAACAACGCTGATTTATTTCATATTTATACACAATATTAATCCCTAGCTCATATATAGGGGTTATTAAGATCATCAAAAACAAGCAATAACTGCCAGAATGAACATGGTTCAGTGTCCAATGCAATCACAGTAAATCCTGCTCCAGTCAAAAATTCAGACTGGTAATGGCGGCGCTTTTGGCCAGCATGCCCCGCGGGGAGAATGTGCCGCACCGAGACACAGGAAGTCAGTGCGCAGGCGCGGATCGAGGCTGGGTTTGGAGCATGCGCTATTCGTGTAATGGCGGAAGAGACACGTTTCGCATTGGCTGCTCAGAATTGTCATTTTCAGCGGGTTGGAGGGGAGCAATGGATCAGCGGGGAGCTGAGGAGGCTTCATAAACAACCGGTGCCCGCCGCCATCCCGGAATAATAACCGCAATATCGGCGGTTGCATCTTCGGGGCTTTCTCCCGCTCGCAAACCCAGGCTAACGGCGGCCATCTTGGTGCAGGAAAGTAGGTTCAGCAATGTACTGTTCAAGGAAACTATCCCGGATACACTCTATGAACACCTCCTCAAGACTACCCTGACCAATTTGCCTTGTCCAATCAACATGAAGTTTAAAATCACCCATAATTATTGCCGTTCCTTTATTGCAAGCCTCCATTATTTCTTGATTTATACTCCGTCCAACAGTGTAGCTACTGTTAGGGGGCCTATAGACTACACCCACCAGTGACTTTTTCCCTTTATTATTCCTTATCTCCACCCAAACTGATTCAATATCTTGATCCTCTGAGCAAATATCATTTCTCACTAACGCACTGATCCCATCCTTTATTAACAGAGCTACCCCACCTCCTTTTCCTTTCTGTCTGTTCTTCCGAATTGTCAAATACCCCTGAATATTCAGTTCCCAATCCTGGTCACCTTGCAACCACATCTCTGTAACGGCTATCAGATCATACCCATTTGTATCTATTTGTGCCGTCAACTCATCTATTTTGTTATGAATGTTATGTGCATTTAGACAGAGAGCTTTTAAATTTGTTTTTTTACCCTTTTTTCTTGCTTTTTTCCTCTGTCCTTCAAACTCACTTTCTACATTTTTGCTTTCTAATTCCAGCTTTACTTCCCTCCCTAATGAATCTATTTTCAAGTGCCCATCCCCCTACCAAGCTGGTTTCATCCCTCCCCAACAGCACTAGCAAATGCCCCCGCGAGGATGTTAGTCCTGGCTCTGTTGAGATGCAACTCGTCCGGTTTGGACATGTCCCACCTCCCCTAGAAGCGGTCCCAATGCGTCAGGAATCTAAAGCCCTCCCTCCTGCACCATCTCTCCAGTCACGCAGTCATCTGCTCTATCTTCCTATTTCTGTACTCACTAGCTCATGTCACCGGGAATAATTTTAAATATTACACTAGACCCTGTCACTGTTTATAATTACACAAGACCTTGTCTCGGTTTATATTACATTTGACCCTGTCTCTGTTTATATTACACTAGACCCTGTTTTGTTTATATTCCACTAGACTCTGTCCCTGTTTATATTACACTAGACCCTGTCCCTGTTTATATTACACTGGATCCTGCCTCTGTTTATATTACATTAGACCCTGTCCCTGTTTATATTACACCAGACCCTGTCCCTGTTTATATTACATTAGACAGTATCTCTGTTTATAAATAGAAGTATAGAGTACGAAAGTGTGGATATTATGATGAACTTGTACAAAGCACTGGTTCGGCCTCAACTGGAGTATTGTGCCCAATTGTGGGCAACACACTTTAGGAATAATGTGAAGGCCTTAGAGAGGATGCAGAAAAGATTTACGAGAATGATTCCAGGGATGAGGGACTTCAGTTACCTGGACAGACTGAAGAAGCTGGGGTTGCAAGGGGGTTAGAGTATAAAAGCAGAGAAGTCCTGCTACAACTGTACAGGGTATTGATGAGGCCACACCTGGAGTACTGCATTCAGTTTTGGTCTCAGTGTTTAAGGAAGGATATACTTTCATTGGAGGCAGTTCAGAGAAGGTTCACTAGGTTGATTCCTGAGTTGAGGTGGTTGACCTATGAAGAAAGGTTGAGTAGTTTGGGCCTATACACATTGGAGTTCAGAAGAATGAGAAGTGATCTTATTGAAACATAAAAGATACTGAGGGGGCTTGACAAGGTAGATGCAGAGAGGATGTTTCCACTCATAGGGGAATCTTGAACCAGGGGGCATAGTTTCAGAATAAGGGGTTGCCCATTTAAAACTTAGATGAGGGGGAATTTCTTCTCTTGAGTGTTGTAAATCTGTGGAATTCTCTGCCCCGGAGAGCTGTGGAGGCTGGGTCATTGAATATATTTAAGGTGGAGATAGACAGATTTTTGAGCGATATGGGAGTAAAGGTTTATGTGGAGTGGGCAGGGAAGTGGAACTGAGTCCATGATCGGATCAGCCATGATCTTATTGAATGGTTGAGGACCAGAGGACACAGATTTAAGGTGATGGGCAAAAGAACCAAAGGCGACACAAGAAAAAACCTTTTTGCATAGCGAGTGGTTAATATCTGGAATGCACGGCCTGAAAGGGTGGTGGAGGCAGACTCAATCACGGCTTTCAAAAGGGAGTTGGATAAGTGCCTGAAAGAAAAACAGTTGCAGGGCTGTGGGGTAAGAGCGGGGGAGTGGAACTGGCTGAGGTGCTCTTGCAGAGAGCTGGCACGAGCTCGATGGGCCAAATGGTCTACTTCCATGCTGTAACCATTATCTGATTCTATGGTTTAACTCTATTAGAATAAGCCTCTTCCCTTCTCCCTCATTTGCTGATCTTAAGTGCATCGATACTGGAAACACAGAGCGACCAATCCAGAGCCGCTCTGTATCAGGGTGGGCGCTGGATGCAGAAGTCGCTCCCTGGCCTCCTGTGTGGGTCTGTTTGTTGCATCAGTTTGAGCTGGAGTGGAGAGGGAGGGGTGAGGGCGGGGGAGGGGGGTTAGAAGCTGCTGGGTTTAATCCCCAGTACCTCTGAGCCCAGTCGGGTACACAACAATTTCCGATGAGAGACTGTCAACGGCGTTGGATTCTAGGGGAGATTAGGTTGCGAAACAGACACTAGGTTCCGCACAATGTGGAAGAGTATTGGTTTAGGAACAAGTACATCTGTAGAGGCTTTCAATGTACAGATTTGTTTTAATCTATTCTTGGGATGTGGGTGTCGCTAGTAAGGCCAGAATATATTTCCAATTTCCATTTGCCCCTTGACAAGGTGATGGTGCGCCTTCTTCTCGAACCGCTGCAGTCCGTGTGGTGACGGTCCTCCCACAATGCTGTTAGGTGAGGAGTTCCAGGATTTTCACCCAGTGACAATGTAGGAACGGTGATATATGCCCAAGTCAGGATGGTGGGAGACTTGGAGGGGAACTTGGAGGTGATGGATTTCCCAAGCACCTGGTGCCTTGGTCTATCTAAGTGGGAGAGATTGTGGGTTTGGGAGGTTCTGTCAAAGTTCTGGTCGAGTTGCAGATGTATAAAGTCCCTCCCCTTCACCCCACCCACCTCTCCCTCTACCCATCGAGGCCAGAGTCTTGTGTAGGCCCAGACCAGGTGGTGGGTTCCCGTCCCTGAAGTACATCAGTGACCAGTTGGGTTTTTATGACAATCCGACAGTGGTCATGGTCACTTTTTTTCTGCTGATGGCCGCACAAATAGCCAGGTTCATTCAGTTCAATTTCACAACCTACCTTAGTGTTTTTGTGGGTTTTCTCTCACCCAACCTTTTTCCTGTTTGAAATTCATTTTACAGGGTAATAAACGGGGAGGATTTGTCGACCGGAGGCTCAAACCAAACATCACATTAAGATCTGACGGCCACTCGAATCGTCGGGACCTGAATATCATCGGCCTTTGACCATGGAAGCAAAAAGCACTGTTCACAGCGGGGAGAAAGGATGCACGTGCTCTGTGTGTGAACAAGGCTTCAGTCGATCATCCAACCTGGAGAGACACAAGTGCAGTCACACTGGGGAGAAACTGTGTAAATGTGCGGATTGTGGGAAACGTTTCAAATGCCCGTCCCAGCTGGAAACACATCGGCGGGGTCACACTGGGGAGAGGCCGTTCAGCTGCTCCGACTGCAGGAACGGATTCACTACATCATCCGACCTGCTGAGACACCAGCGAGTTCACACTGGGGAGAGGCCGTTCACCTGCTCCGACTGCGGGAAGGGATTCACTCGGTCATCCAGCCTGCTGGAACACCAGCGCGTTCACACTGGGGAGAGGCCGTTCAGCTGCTCCGACTGCGAGAAGGGATTCAATACATCATCCAACCTGCTGAGACACCAGCGAGTTCACACTGGGGAGAGGCCATTCACCTGCTCTGAATGTGGGAAGAGATTCACTCAGTCATCCAACCTGCTGATACACCAGCGAGTTCACACTGGGGAGAGGCCGTTCACCTGCTCCGACTGCGAGAAGGGATTCACTACATCATCCGACCTGCTGAGACACCAGCGAGTTCACACTGGGGAGAGGCCGTTCACCTGCTCTGAATGTGGGAAGAGATTCACTCAGTCATCCAACCTGCTGATACACCAGCGAGTTCACACTGGAGAGAGGCCGTTCACCTGTTCCGACTGCGGGAAGGGATTCACTCGGTCATCCAGCCTGCTGGAACACCAGCGAGTTCACACTGGGGAGAGGCCGTTCACCTGCTCTGAGTGTGGGAAGGGATTCACTGCATCATCCCACCTGCTGACACACCAGCGAGTTCACACTGGAGAGAGGCCGTTCACCTGCTCTGAGTGTGGGAAGAGATTCACTGCATCATCCCACCTGCTGACACACCAGCGAGTTCACACTGGGGAGAGGCCATTCACCTGCTCTGAGTGTGGGAAGGGATTCACTACATCATCCCACCTGCTGACACACCAGCGAGTTCACACTGGGGCGAGGCCGTTCACCTGCTCTGAGTGTGGGAAGGGATTCACTACATCATCCCACCTGCTGATACACCAGCGAGTTCACACTGGAGAGAGGCCGTTCACCTGTTCCGACTGCGGGAAGGGATTCACTCGGTCATCCAGCCTGCTGGAACACCAGCGAGTTCACACTGGGGAGAGGCCGTTCACCTGCTCTGAGTGTGGGAAGGGATTCACTGCATCATCCCACCTGCTGACACACCAGCGAGTTCACACTGGAGAGAGGCCGTTCACCTGCTCTGAGTGTGGGAAGAGATTCACTGCATCATCCCACCTGCTGACACACCAGCGAGTTCACACTGGGGAGAGGCCATTCACCTGCTCTGAGTGTGGGAAGGGATTCACTACATCATCCCACCTGCTGACACACCAGCGAGTTCACACTGGGGCGAGGCCGTTCACCTGCTCTGAGTGTGGGAAGGGATTCACTACATCATCCCACCTGCTGACACACCAGCGAGTTCACACTGGGGCGAGGCCGTTCACCTGCCCTGAGTGTGGGAAGGGATTCACTGAGTGATCCAACCTGCTGATACACCAGCGAGATCACACTGGGGAGAGGCCGTTCACCTGCTCTGAGTGTGGGAAGGGATTCACTCAGTCATCCAACCTGCTGAAACACCAGCGAGTTCACACTGGGGAGAGGCTGTGCACCTGCTCCGATTGTGGGAAGGAATTCACTGAGACATCCAGCCTACTCTCACACCAGCGAGTTCACACTGTGGAGAGGCCGTTCACCTGCTCAGAGTGTGGGGAGGGATTCACTCGATTATCCCATCTGCTGACACACAAGCGAGCTCACAAGTGACTGCAGGGGTGGGATTCTGCTGTTATTGCTGCTGTTAATCACATCCCGGCTGAATCGTGTTTATTCTGAAAGTTGGGGTTTGTTTCCGCTGAAATTAATAACTCCTGTAACTGGATTGGAATTTGATATTTAGGATATATATAAATAAATTAGAGTTGCTTTCAACACATTTCTGTAGATTTTTGACTTTCCCGCCCGAGTATTTAGCATCACCTGGCTGGAGCTCAGAGAGGACAATCTGGGGGAGGATTGTATGGGGAGAGAACTTCAGCCTGGACACAGTCCTTCAGGGCCACACTGAGAGGGGCAAACGGCACTTTGGTCTTTTTCATCTCTCTTCACTGACAGCAAAGTCACCGTGCGGGTTAATCTTGACGGGTGTAAGGTGCGGATGTTATCCACCCAAGGGTGTTTTAAAGAGATGGGACGGGTGCTCTGTCAGCCCATATCTCCAACAGCTCAGTAGAGTCATGGGTTGTTCCCTGAGATGAAAGGCAGCACACGTAGTTTCCATTTTGCAAATTAGGCACAAATCAGAGCTCGGGAACTGAAGGCCCATCAATGTGACCTCGATCACCGGGAAGATACGTGAAGGGATCCCGAGAGATGCTGTTTTCGATCATGGGGTAAGGGAAGAAGCCATTGGAGATACTGAACACGGATTCCAGTAAAAAAGGTCATGTCTTACAAACTAGCTTGAGTTTGTAAAGAAGTTGTTAGGTTGGTGGATGGGGGAATCCGGTTGACATTATCTACCTCAGGGGTGTCAAACTCATTTTCTATGGTGGGCCTGATCCAATATCCTGACACTTGGCATGGGCCACATTCAGCAAAAGCTATTAAAATAGGAATAAATGAAGATAAACTACATCAGAATTTACATTTAGATTGTATTTACTGCTGCTGCTGCCGATCCCTGGCACCCCTTAGCTCGAGCATTGGTGAACTGACCTGCTCAAACCATAACCACAAGGATATCGGTGCCTGGTTCTCCCTGTGACCACAAGGCTGCGTCACTGTCACACACAGATACCGTTTCCTTGTTTCACATCTCCATACAAACACCATCACTTCACACATTCCCTTTCTACACAACTGCAGCAGACATGAGCAAGGACGTGAGGCTTATTAAAAACACATTTCATTACAGCAAAAGTTACACTGGGAGAAATGTTCAGTTATTTCCCATTACAGGCAAAATGCCAGGCAAACCAGCAGCACGCTGGCACCTGAACAGTTTCTCATCGGCCAACAGACTTTTCTTAAATATATTTGCTGCGTGGATATAAACGTAAACCAGCTTTGCAGGCATGATGCTCTATTCACACATTGAAGGTGGAAGAGATGCTCTGGGGCACAAGCTAAGTCCAGTAGCTGAAAGTGATCAACAGACTGGGTTTTGTGTTTAGTCATAGAAACATAGAAAATAGGTGCAGGAGTAGGCCATTCGGCCCTTCGAGCCTGCACCGCCATTCAATGAGTTCATGGCTGAACATGCAACTTCAGTACCCCATTCCTGCTTTCTCGCCATACCCCTTGATCACCCTAGTAGTAAGGACTACATCTAACTCCTTTTTGAATATATTTAGTGAATTGACCTCAACAACTTTCTGTGGTAGAGATTTCCACAGGTTCATCACTCTCTGGGTGAAGAAGTTTCTCCTCATCTCGGTCCTAAATGGCTTTCCCCTTATCCTTAGACCGTGACCCCTGGTTCTGGACTTCCCCAACATTGGGAACGTTCTTCCTGCATCTAACCTCTCTAAACCAGTCAGAATTTTAAACGTTTCTATGAGATCCCCTCTCATTCTTCTGAACTCCAGTGAATACAAGTCCAGTTGATCCAGTCTTTCTTCATATGTCAGTCCCGCCATCCCGGGAATCAGTCTGGTGAACCTTCGCTGCACTCTCTCAATAACAAGAATGTCCTTCCTCAAGTTAGGAGACCAAAACTGTACACAGTACTCCAGGTGTGGCCTCACCAAGGCCCTGTACAACTGCAGTAACACCTCCCTGCCCCTGTACTCAAATCCCCTTGCTATGATCCCAGGCGTGTTACCAATACCAGCAAAATCGAAGCCCATGGAATAAAAGGGACAGTGGCAGCATGGATACTCAGTTGGTTAAGTGAGAGGAAACAGAGCATTGTGGGGAAAGGTTGTTTTTCAGACTGTAGGAAGGTACACGGTGGTGTTCCCCAGGGCTCGGTACTGGGGCCACTGCTTTTCCTGATCAATATTAATGACACAGACCTGGGTGTACAGGGCACAATTTCCAAATCTGTAGATGGATCAAAACTTGGAAGTATAATGAATGGTGAGGGGATGGTGGTAGACTTCTGGAGGACACAGACATGTTGGTGAAATGGGTGGACACAGTACAGTGAATGGTGAAGAGGATGGTGATAGACTTCAGGAGGACACAGACAGGTTGGTGAAATGGGTGGACACAGTACAGTGAATGGTGAGGGGATGGTGATAGACTACAGGAGGACACAGACAGGTTGGTGAAATGGGTGGACACAGTACAGTGAATGGTGAGGGGATGGTGATAGACTTCAGGAGGACACAGACAGGTTGGTGAATTGGACAGACACGTGGCAGATGAAATTTAACACAAAGGTTTGAAGTGATACATTTTGGTAGGAAGAACGAGGAGCGGCAATATAAACTAAAGGGTACATTTTTAAAGGGGGTACATGAACAGAGAGACCTAGGGGTCTATGTGCACAAATCGTTGAAGGGGGCAAGGCAGGTTGAGAAAGCAGTTTAAAAATGCTTACAGGATCCTGGGCATCATAGAGGCATAGATTACAAAACATGGATATTATGATGGACCTCTATAAAATACAGGTTCGGCCTCAAACATAGAAACACAGAAAATAGGTGCAGGAGCAGGCCATTCGGCCCTTCGAGCCTGCACCACCATTCAATGTGATCATGGCTGATCATGCAACCTCAGTGCTCCACCCCTGCCTTCTCTCCATACCCGCTGATCCCTTTAGCCATAAAGGCCACATCTAACTCCCTTTTGAATATAACCTAATGAACTGGACTGAACAACTTTCTGTGGTAGAGAATTCCACAGGTTCTCAACTCTCTGGGTGAAAAAATTTCTCCTCATCTCGGTCCTACATGGCTTACCCCTTATCTTTAGACCATAACCTCTGGTTCTGGACTTCCCCAACATCAGGAACATTCTACCTGCATCTAACATGTCCAGTCCCGTCAGAATTTTATAAATTTCTAAGATATCCCTTCTCATTCTTCTAAATTCCAGTGAGTATAAGCCTAGCCGATCCAGTCTTTCCTTGTATGTCAGTCCTGCCGTCCCGTGATCGGTCTGGTGAAACTTCGCTGTACTCCCTCAATAGCAAGCACGTCCTTCCTCAGATTAGGAGACCAAAACTGCACACAATACTCAAGGTGTGGTCTCACCAAGGCCTTGTACAACTGCAATAAGACTTCTCTGCTCTTATACTCAAATCTCCTCGCTATGAAGGCCAGCATACCATTTGCTTTCTTTACTGCCTGCTGTACCTGCATGCCTATCTTCAATGACTGATGTACCATGAAACCCAGGTCTCTTTGCACCTTCCCTTTTCATAATCTGTCACCATTCAGATAATAATCTGCCTTCATGTTTTTGCCACCAAAGTGGATAACCTCACATTTATCCACATTATACTGCATCTGCCATGCATTTGCCCATTCACCTAACCTGTTCAAGTCCCCCTGCAGCCTCTTAACATCCTCCTCACAGCTCGCACTGCCACCCAGCTTCGTGTCATCTGCACTATCTGCAACTGGAGTATTGTGTCCAATTCTGGGCACCGCATTTTTGAAAGTATGTGGAGGCCTTGGAGAGGTTGCAGAAAAAATTTACAAGATTGATTCCAGGGATGAGGGACTTCAGTTACTTGGATAGACTGGAGAAGCTGGGATTGTTCTCCTTAGAGCAGAGATTGAGAGGAGATTTGTTGGTTTTTAAAATCATGAGGAGTCTGGACAGAGTTGATAGAACCTGTTCCCATTGGCGGATGTGTCAAGAAGCAGATGACACAGATTTAAGGTGATGGGCAGAAGAACCAAGGGCGACGTCAGAAAAGCCCTTTTTACGCAGCGAGTGGTCAGTCTCTGGAATGCACTGCCGGAAAGGGAGATAGAGGCAAACTCAATCAAAGCTTCCAAAAGGGAGTTGGGTAAGTACAAGAAGGAGAGAAGTTTGTGGGGCTACGGGAAAGGGTGGGGGAGTGGGACCAGCTAACCAGAGCCGGCACGGGCTCGATGGACCAAATGGCCTCCTTCCGTGCTGTAACCACTCTCTGATTGTAAAGGTGATGATAAAGCTCTTGTCCAGGACGCTGCATCTCCCAGGCACTGGGACCCAGTGAGGAACAGAGACCCTGAAGCCCCACCCACTGGGGAGCCCAAGCCCCTCCCACCCAGGCTCAGCCCCGCCCACTGGGGGGGAACCACAAGCCCCTCCCACCCGGGCTCAGCCCCGCCCACTGGGGAGCCCAAGCCCCACCCACTGGGGCCCAAGCCCCTTCCACCCAGGCTCAGCCCCGCCCACTGGTGGCCCTAGCCCCTCCCACCTGGGCTCAGCTCCACCCACTGGGGGCCCAAGCCCCTCCCACCCTGGCTCAGCCCCGCCCACTGGGGGCCCAAGCCCCTCCCACCCTGGCTCAGCCCCGCCCACTGGGGGGCCACAAGCCCCGCCCCTCACACACTCGAATTGTTGAGAGTTTCGATGAGGGACTCAGTGAGGGCTTTTTTCAACTGGTATTCCAGGCTGTGAGAGAAGGGGAGCAGCATTTACAGAGCAAAGTCCCAGTCCACATCACACCCAGGTCAGACACAATTACTGCATTCATCAGAGCCCCAATATCATCGGGCTCTGAGTGTGGAAGGGCAAATGTTTGTCTGTTCTGTGTGTGGGCAAAGATTTCAAACATTCAAACATCAGTGTGACTGGAAAAGCACCAACTCGAGTGAGAGTATTCCAGTGCACCGACTGTGGAAAGGGCTTTTACCAGTTACACAACCTGAAAAAACATCGCACCATTCATAGCGGGGAGAAACCGTACACATGTTGTGTGCGTGAACGAGGCTTCAACTGATCGTCCAACTATGGAGAGTCACAAGGACACACACCATGGAGAAACTGTGTAAATGTGGGGACTGTGGGAAGGGATTCAATTCCCCCTCCCAGCTGGACACTCATCAACGCAGTCACACCGGGGAGGCCGTTCAGTTGCTCTTGCTGTCTGAAGACTTTCAAAGAATCATCAAACCTGCTGAAATACCAACAAATGTTCACTGACGAGGGATCATTTAGGTGCTGTCACTGTGCAAAGACATTTGCTCACTCGTCCAACCTACTGAAACACCAGTGAGTTCACATCAGGTAAAGGTTGTTCACCTGCTCCGTATGTGGGAAGGGAGTCACTCATTCATCTAAACTGCTGACCCACAAGTGAGTTCACACTGGGAAGAGGCCATTCTCCTGCTGCATGTGTGGGATGAGATTTACTCCGTCATGCAACCTCTGGACACACCAGCTTGTTCACACTGATAATAGATCTTTGAAATGTTCTGACAGTGAGAAGAGCTTTAAAAGCACAAAGGTTCTGCTGACACACCAGCGAATTCACACTGCGGAGATGCTGTTCACCTACCCCGAGTGTGCAAAGGGACTCACTAATTTATCCAACCTGCTGAGGCACCAGCAAGTTCACAAGTGAGTACAGGGATTGGATTCTGCTGTTAATCATATCCAGGACTGAACCATGTTCATTCGGGCAGTTGGGGTTTGGTAAAACTGATGTTAGTAACCCCTATAACTGGGCTGGAGTTTAATCTGTATCAATGTCCAATAAATCAGGTTTGTGTCCCACACACACAGTGTGTCAGGTCCTTGATTTCTCGACAATAAGCCAAACTGATTGCACACTTGTTACAAATTGTGTGGAATACATCTGAGAACTGAGTTCTCACAACTTTTTTAAAGATGGATCTACCAGGTGTCCAAGTCTGACAGGAAATACATTTCTATTATATCACAGGTCCAGTCCAACTATCCAGGGCAGTGAGTCCCTGTAATATTGTTTTTTAACCTATGGGAAATATTCTGATAATCTGTTATTGTCACAGGGCAAAGCAGTATTTTTAGTTTAACATCAATTTAATCAAACTCAATGGGCAATTGATCTTCAAAGGGACAGTGTCGGCAGTTCTGAAGCTCATTTCTCTCTGTGAGTAAGTCAGAATGAGAAGCTGATGTTTCACAAAGGGAGACCTCGCCAGACAAAAGGACATTGGTGGCGTTTAACAGGCTGTTTGTGTCACTGGGCTACAGGAGGCTATTTGTGACATAAGGAAAGCTGGTCACAGCAAACAAACAGTTTACCGGCCTGTCCAGGGCCCACTCAGACCCCACCTTCTCTCTCTCACTATTGGTTGTGCTGCAGTAATTGCTCCTCTGACCTTTCCTCTCTTGTCCCTCCTACACCCCTAATACACGGCCCTACACAATCTCCCTCCCCCTACATCCTCACTGTGCTGGAACCCACACCAGTCTTCCCATCTGCTCCTTGTTCTCTCCCTGGATCCTGAAACTGCAGAACTAACTCTTCCTCTCCTGAAGTCTACAGGCTCTAAAACTGAAGCTTGGTGGCCCTCAGTCCCTACTCCGTGATTTACCTCCCCTTCTCTCCTCCTCTTTCCCCCTTGGTTGTGTTCTACACTCTGGGCCTTGGCCTTCCCCAGGGATTCTCAGTATGAACAGGGGGATGTGTGTTGAGACAGGATGTCCCACCTCTCCACCTTTAAAGGGACATGGAGAGGACCCGCTGGGCTGAATGGCCCTGCTTTATGACATCACTGCAGTGCCTAGCAACCACCCTCCCTGAGCCTTGCTCATTATAGAAACATAGAAACATAGAAAATAGGTGCAGGAGTAGGCCATTCGGCCCTTCGAGCCTGCACCGCCATTCAATGAGTTCATGGCTGAACATGCAACTTCAGTACCCCATTCCTGCTTTCTCGCCATATCTCTTGATCCCCCTAGTAGTAAGGACTACATCTAACTCCTTTTTGAATAAATTTAGTGAATTGGCCTCAACAACTTTCTGTGGTAGAGAATTCCACAGGTTCACCACTCTCTGGGTGAAGAAGTTTCTCCTCATCTCGGTCCTAAATGGCTTACTCCTTATCCTTAGACTGTGACCCCTGGTTCTGGACTTCCCCAACATTGGGAACATTCTTCCTGCATCTAACCTGTCTAAACTCGTCAGAATTTTAAACGTTTCTATGAGATCCCCTCTCATTCTTCTGAACTCCAGTGAATACAAGCCCAGTTGATCCAATCTTTCTTGGGCTGGGTTGAGCTCAGTGCTGTTACAGGAAGGGAAACAGGAACAGGATTTGGCCCGTGTGGAACCCAGGATTAATGGGGAGAGGTACAGGATCAATTTATACCTTATTGAGTGAGAATGTCAGTGTCCCGGACACTCCCTGTCCCTCAGTATCTGTGTCGGGGAGCGACCGATGGATTCACTCTGTATCTAGCCCGTGCAGTGCCCGACTGGAAAGTGGTTGATGCTGGCACGAGGTGCTTAGCTCAATGAACACAACATTTAACCCAAAGATGATCAGATTAACCAATCAGCTTCTCCCCTGGGCACAGGTCCTGAAGGACTGGGAGTGTCTCTAATAATTTGGCTGCTGTCCTTGATCAAATTTAAACACCTCACTCATCACTTTTTAAAATTCCTTCATGCGATGTGGGTGTCGCCTCTCACCTCTCATTCTTCTAAACGTTAGAGAATATAGGCCTGGTCTACTCAATCTCTCATAGGACAACCCCCCCATCCCAGGAATCAGTCTGGTGAACCTTCATAGAAACATAGAAACATAGAAAATAGGCGCAGGAGTAGGCCATTCGGCCCTTCTAGCCTGCACGGCCATTCAATGAGTTCATGGCTGAACATTCAACTTCAGTACCCCATTCCTGCTTTCTCGCCATACCCCTTGATCCCCCTAGTAGTAAGGACCTCATCTAACTCCTTTTTGAATATATTTAGTGAATTGGCCTCAACAACTTTCTGTGGTAGAGAATTCCACAGGTTCACCACTCTCTGGGTGAAGAAGTTCCTCCGCATCTCGGTCCTAAATGGCTTACCCCTTATCCTTAGACTGTGACCTCTGGTTCTGGACTTCCCCAACATTGGGAACATTCTTCCTGCATCTAACCTGTCTAACCCCGTCATAATTTTAAATGTTTCTTTGAGGTCCCCTCTCATTCTTCTGAACTCGTTGCACTCCCTCTGATACGTTCGTAATAAACTGAATACTGTGTACAATGAGCAAGTGTGACCTTAGCTCCTTTAATAAGATTTCAGAGTGCAGGTACCGTGTGGGTGGCCTGCTTATATACTGTGCTCCCAAGAGATGCTGGGATCCCTTGGGACTCCAACAGGTAGGCCCTCTGGTAGTAGTGTAATACAGGTTACAAGGGGTTAAATACATAACATCACTCCCCCGTGAAGTCAATAGTACACTTATTTACAAGGTGAGATGATCTGGGGCTTTTCACTCCCTTGTCGATTGTCTCGGTACAAATGCGAATGTGGATGAGGTGGTTAGTTCTTCACTGGGCTGCTGGGGATGGTGAGTTCAGCTTCATGGTCAACCATGATGTCAGTTGCCACTTGTGTGTGTGTTGGAGGGTCAAAGTTGGTGGTGTCTTCTTTGGGTTGTTCGTAGCTGTTGGTGAACTGTAATTTGATTTGGTCCAAATGTTTTCTGCATGTTAGTCCATTGGCCAATTTGACCTGGAACACCCTACTCCCTTCCTTGGCTATGACCGTGCCAGCGAGCCATCTGGGACCCTGTCCATATTTGAGTACAAACACAGGATCATTGATCTCAATATCGCATGACAAATTTGTGCGGTCATGGTACATACTTTGTTGATGCCGCCTGCCCTCCACGTGATCATAGAGATCAGGGTGGACAAGAGAGAGCCTTGTTTTGAGCACGCTTTTCATGAGCAGCTTGGCTGGGGGAACGCCGGTGAGTGAGTGGGGTCTGGTGCGGTAGCTGAGCAGCACTCGGGATAGGCAGAACTGCAGGCAGCCTTTCGACACGCATTTCAGGCTTTGCTTGATGGTCTGAACTACCCACTTTGCCTGGCTGTTGGATGTGGGCTTGAATGGGGCAGATGTGACGTGCTTGATCCCATTGCAGGTCATGAATTCCTTGAATTCAGAACTGGTGAAACACGATCCATTGTCACTGATCAGGACATCAGGAAAGCTGGGCAAGGCAAACATGGCTCGTAGGCTTTCAATAGTGGCCGTGGACGTGCTTACAGACATTATTGCACATTCAATCCATTTTGAGTAAGCATCCACGACAACCAAAAACATTTTGCCTAGAAATGGGCCCGCGTAGCCCACATGGATCCTCAACCACGGTTTGGAGGGCCACGACCACAAACTTAGCACTGCCTCTCTGGGTGCATTGCTCAGCTGAGAGTAAGTATTGCACTGGCGCACGCATGACTCTAAATCTGAGTCAATGCCGGGCCACCACACATGGGATCTGTCTATGGCTTTCATCATTACAATGCCTGGGTGTGTGCTGTGCAGTTCACAAATGAACATATCTCTGCCTTTCTTGGGCACGACCACACGATTGTCTCACAACAGACAGTCCGCCTGCAGGGACATTTCGTCTTTGTGCCTGTGGAATGGCTTAATCGCCTCCTGCATCTCCGCTGGGCACCGGACCAGCTTCCTGGAGGATAGTTTTTTTTACCAAGGACAGTAAAGGATCGTGGCTGGTCCAGGTCCTGATCCAGCGGGCTGTAATGGGGGAGTTTTCATTTTCGAATGCATCCATTACCGTGAGCAAGTCCGCTGGCTGTGCCATTTCCACCGGTGGTGGGCAATGACAGCCGACTGAGAGCATCAGCGCAGTTCTGTGTGCCCGGTCTGTGGTGGATTACTTAGTTGTACGCTGACAGCGTGAGCGCCCATCTTTGGATGCGGGCAGAGGCATTGGTGTTAATCCCTTTACTCTCAGAGAACAGTGATATGAGTGGCTTGTGGTCAGTTTCAAGTTCAAACTTGAGGCCAAATAAGTACTGGTCCATTTTCTTTACCCAGTAAACGCACGCTTTTTCAATCATGCTGTAGGCCCTTTCGGCCTTGGAAAACCTCCTGGATGCATAAGCGACCGGTTGCAAAATCCCCGATTGGTTAGCCTGTTGTAACACACACCCGACCCTGTATGACGACACATCACAAGCTAGCACTAATCTTTTACAAGGGTTATACAGGACAAGCAGTTTGTTTCAACACAACAGATTTCTGGCTTTCGGAAAGGCAGCCTCTTGTGAATTCCCCCATACCCAGTCATCTCCCTTGCGCAGTAGCACATGTAGGGGTTCTAGCAGGGTGCTTAACCCAGGCAGGAAATTACTGAAATAGTTAAGGAGTCCCAGGAACGATCGCAGCTCCATCACATTCTGTGATCTCAGCGCGTTCTTGATGGCCTCCGTCTTGGCATCGGTGGGTCTGATGCCATCTGCTGCGATTCTTCTTCCCAGGAACTCAACCTCCTGTGCCAGGAAAATATATCGAGCATTTCAACCTGAGTCCCAACTGACTAAGAACCTCTTCCAGATTCTTCAAGTGCTCGATGGTGTCCTGACCTGTAACCAGGATATTGTCCTGGAAAACCACAGTGTGAGGAACTGACTTTAGCAGGCTCTCCATGTTCCATTGGAAGATTGACGCAGCCGACCGAATCCTGAACGGGTATCTGTTATAGATGAACAGACCTTTGTTCATGCAGTTGAGGCCTTTCGAAGACTTCTCCAGCTCCTGTGTCATGTAGGCCGAGGTCAGGTCCAGCTTGGTGAATGTCTTTCCTCCAGCTAGAGTCACAAATAGGTTGGATGCCTTGGGTAGCGGGTACTGGTCCTGTAGCGAAAACCGGTTAATCGTTACTTTATATTCCCCACAAATTCTGACCGTGCTGTCTTCTTTAAGTACTGGGACAATCAGATTAGCCCACTCAGTGAATTCCACTGGCACGATGATGCCTTCTCGCTGCAGCCTGTCCAGCTCAATTTCCACTTTCTTATGCATCATATATGGTACTGCCCATGCCTTGTGGTGGATGGGTCGTGTACCGGGGATGAAATGGATTTGCACTTTCACCCCTGAGAAGCTTCCAATGCCTGGCTTGAACAACGATGGGAACCTGCTCAAAACCTGGGCACATGAGGCGTCGTTGATGGACGAAAGCGCTCGGATGTCTTCCCAGTTCCAGCGGAATTTTACCAGCTAGCTTCTGCCAAACATTGTGGGGCCATCCCCTGGCACAATCCACAGTAGGAGTTCGTGTTCTGCTCCATCATAGGAGACTTTGACTTCTGCACTGCCAATTACAGGGATTATTTGCTTGGTGTAAGTCCTTAGTTTGGTGTGAATGGGGCCGAGCTTGGGCCTGTGTGTCTTTTTGCCCCACTGCCTGTCGATAGCCTTTTTACTCATTATCGACTGACTCGCACCCGTGTCCAGTTCCATAGATACTGGAATTCCGTTCAGTTCAACTTTCAACATTATTGGTGGATATTTCGTGGTGAATGTGTGCACCTCGTACACTTCTGCCTCCTCGGTATGAGTTTCCAATTCAGCCTGATCCACAGCGGATCGATCTTCCTCTGCAACGTGGTGGTTTGCAGGGTTTGCAGTTCACCTGCACATTCACTGGAGGTGTCCCATTGTTCTGCAACCATTGCATGCATAGTATTTGAAGTGCCATTGATGGGGCCAATGATCATCTCCACAGCACCAACAAGGTGTTAACTGCCTCGCATTAACCATTGATGGTGGACTCTGGGTCATCTGAGGTCGGGCAGCAACAGCCGGCGTGTACGTTCTGCCATGTATATTTCTGCTCGAAAACAGCATTACTTTGTGCACAGTACTGGTCGAAACGTCTTTACTCTGCGAAATCTGTTTGGTGTTGTCGCTGGTAGACATAAGTGCCTGGGCTATTGTTATGGCTTTACTTAGATTCGGAGTTTCAACAGTCAATAGTTTGTGAAGGATTAGCTCATGGCCAATGCCCAGTACAAAAAAGTCTCTAAGCATTTGTTCTAGGAATCCCTCAATTCACAATATCCTGTGAGGCGCCTTAGTTCGGCGACATAGCTCGCCAATTACTGGCACTCTGACCGTTGACATGTGTAGAATTGATATCTCGCCATAAGAACACTTTCCTTACGATTTATTTGCTCCTGGACCAGCGTACACAATAATTCATAAAATTTAGCTGTTGGTTTTGCCGGAGCTAGGAGATTCTTCATGAGGTCATAGGTTGTTGCCCCACAGACAGTTAGGAGGATCTCCCTTCATGTGGCAGCGTTCTCGTCCTCTTCCAACTCATTGGCCACGAAGTATTGGTCAAGTCTCTCCACGAAGGCCTCCCAATCATTCCCTTCTAAGAACTTCTCCAGGATACCAACAGTTCTTTGCATTTTTGCGCGGTTGTTCGTTACCTCATCGCCAATTGATAGCTCATAATAAAGGATGAAACTGAGTACTGTGTACAATGAGCAAGTGTGACCTTAGCTCCATTAATGAGACTTCAGAGTGTAGGTACCTCATGGGTGACCTGCTTATATACCTGTTGGAGTCCTAAGGGATGCTGGGATCCCTTGGGACTCCAACAGGTGGGCCCTCTGGTGGTAGTGTAATGCAGATTGCAAGGGGTTAAATACATAACACCCACGACCACCGTCCTGGGGCCAATACTTATCACTTTGCTGTGCATGAATTAGCTGCGGCGTTTCCCACATTACAACAGCTACCACATGGGAATGTGCTGTGAGGGGCTTGCAGGGGTCCTGAGGCTGTGAATGGTGCTGTTGAAATACAATGCTGGGTGTGAGCACGTGTGAGGGGGAATGGGGCTGGGAGAGGTTACTGACTCTGTGCAGACCCAGTACAGGAAATACAATCGCTGGCCGCCCTCATCTTCATCGTCCTCCGCTGCCCCTGATGCTGATCTAACAGGCCCAGAACTATTGGTGAGTCACCACAGGCCGCACCGGGAGGGAGGGAGGGGGATAATCGTGTACAGTGGAGGAAAGGTAACCATGTTCGGGTGGGGGGTGGGTATGTACGGGGGTGGAGGGGGCCTATGGAGGGGAGGAGGACGGGGGAGGGGGGTAACCATGTGCAAGCGGCGGGGGGGGGGAGGGAGAGAGAGGAGGGGGAGAGGGTGAGGGGGGGAGAGAGAGGGGGAGGGAGGGGGTGAGGAGGGGGAGAGAGAGGGGGCGGGAGGAGGGGAAGGGGCGAGGATGAATAGGGAGGGTGAAGAGGGGAGGGGGAGAGGGAGAGGGGGAGAGGGGAGAGGGAGGTGGGGAGAGGGGAGAGGGAGGTAGGGTGAGTGCGGGTAAGGTGCTGAGAGTGTGGGAGGGAGAGAGAGAGGGGGGAGAGAGAGGGAGGTGGACAGGAGAGGGGGAGAGGGAAGGAGAGGGGAGAGGGGGAGGGTGAGAGAGGGGGGAGAGCGAGAGAGTATATCTTGCGCTCTCTCTCAAAATCTCTCCCTCTCTGTCTCTCCCTCTCTGTCTCTCTGTCATAAGAACAGAAGAAATAGGGGCAGGAGTAGGCCATATGGTCCCTCGAGCCTGCTCCACCATTCAATACAATCTCCCCCTCCCCCTCTCAACCTCCTCCCCCTCTCAACCCCCATTCCCATCTCAACCCCCTCCCCCTCTCAACCCCCTCCCCCTCTCACCCCTCCACCTCCCTCTCCCCCTCCAATCTTGGCTGATCCGATCATGGACTCAGCTCCACTTCCCCGCTTGCTCGCCATAACCCCTTATTCCCTTATCATTTAAGAAACTATCTATTTCTATCTTAAATTTATTCAATGTCCCAGCTTCCACAGCTCTCCAAAGCAGCGAATTCCACAGATTTACAACCCTCTGAGAAAATAAATTTATCTTTGTCTGTTTTGAAAGGGCGATCCCTTATTCTAAGATCATGCCCTCTAGTTCTAGTCTCCCCCATCAGTGGAAACATTCTCTCTGCATCCACCTTGTAAAACGCCCTCATAATCTTAAATGTTTTGATAAGATCACCTCTCATTCTTCTGAATTCCAATGAGTAGAGGCCCAACCTACTCAACCTTTCCTCATAAGTCAACCCCCTCATTTCTGGAATCAACCTAGTGAGCCACCTCTGAACTGCCTCCAAAGCAAATATATCCTTTCATAAGTATGGAAACCAAAACTTCACGCAGTATTCCAGGTATGGCCTCACCAATACCCTTTATAACTGTAGCAAAACTTCCCTGCTTTTATACTCCATCCCCTTTGCAATAACAGCCAAGGTACCATTGGCCTTCCTGATCACTTGCTGTACTTGCATTCTATCCTTTTGTGTTTCATGTACAAGTACGCCCTGGTCCCGCTGTACTGAAGCACTTTGCAATCTTCCTCCATTTAAATAATAATTTGCTCTTTGATTTTTTTTCTGCCAAAGTACATGACCTCACACTTTCCAACATTATACTCCATCTGCCAGATTTTCGCCCATTCACTTAGCCTGTCTATGTCCTTTTGCAGATTTCTTGTGTCGTCCTCACACATTGCTTTTCCTCCCATGTTTGTATCATCAGCAAACTTGGTTACATTACACTCGGTCCCTTCTTCTAAGTCATGAATATAGATTGTATTAATGGTCCCAGCACTGATCCCTGCAGCATCCCAGTAGTTACTAATTGCCAAACAGAGAACAAACCATTTATCCCGACTCTCTGTTCTCTGTTAGTTAGCCAAACCTCTATCCATGCTAATATATTTCCCCAATCCCGTGAACTTTATTTTGTGCAGAAGGTGTCACATACCATGTATTTAGAAACATAGAAACATAGAAATTTACATCGCAGTAGGAGGCCATTTCAGCCCTTTATGTTCGCGCTGGCCGCCAAAGAGCCACACGGCCCTTGGTCAGCAGCCCTAATGGCTAAATATAAACCTATGAACAATGACGGAAAGGCAAAGAGCACCCAGCCCAACCAGTCTGCCTCACCACAACTGTGACACCCCTTATACTGAAACATTCTACACGCCACCCCAACCAGACCCATCTGATCTCCTGGAAGAGGCAAAAACCAGGCAAAAACCCAGGCCAATTTAGAGAGACAAAATATGGGAAAATTCCTCTCCGACCCATCCAGGTGATCGAAAATAGTCCAGGAGATCATCCTGGTTGTATTTTATTCCCTGCAGCACTCACCATTATATCTGCTCCATCCACCAAAAGGTCATGCAGTCTAATCCCAATTACAGCTCTAGGTCTGTAACTGTGCAGGTTACGGCACTTTAAGTGCCCATCCATCCATCTCTTAAAAGTAGTGAGGGTTTCTGCATCCACCACTCTTCCAGGCAGTGAGTTCCAGATCCCCACAACCCTCTGCGTTAAGAAACCAACCCCCCCCCCACAACAAATCCCCTCTAAAACTTCCACTAACCACCTTAAAACAATGCCCCCTCGCAATAGACCCCTCCACCAATGGAAATAGACCCTTATTATCCACTATGTCCAGGCCCCTCAATATTTTGTACATCTCAATGAGGTCTCCTCTCAACCGTCTGTTCCAATGAGAACAAACCCAGCCTATCCAATCTGTCCTCATAACTAAGATTCTCCATTCCAGGCAGCATCCTAGTAAATCTCCTCTGCACCCTCTCTAGTGCAATGACGTCCTTCTATAATACGTCGACCAGAACTGCAAGCAATACTCGAGCTGTGGCCTAACCAAAGTATTATACAATTTAAGCATAACCTCCCTGCTCTTTTATTCAATGCCTCAGCCAATAAAGGCAAGCATTCGATATGCCTTCTTAACCACCTTATCCTCCTGGCCTGCCACTTTCAGGGATCTGTGTACAAGCACTCCAAGGTCCCTTTGTTCATCTACACTATTAAGTGGCCTATCGCTTAATGTGTATGCCCTATCCGTATTAGCCCTCCCAAAGTGCATTACCTCACACTTCTCTGAATTAAATTCCATTTGCCACTGCTTTGCCCACCTGACCAGTAGATTGATATCCTCCTGCAGCCCATTACGTTTCTCTTCATTATCAACCACACAGCCAATTTTAGTCTCGTCTGCAAACTTCTGAATCATACTCCCTATATTCAAATCTAAATCGTTGATATATACCATGAAAAGAAAAGGACCCAGTACTGAGCCCTGCAGAATCACACTGGAAATATTCTTCCAGTCACAAAAACATCCATCAATCATTACCCTTTGCTTCTTACTCCAAGCCAATTTTGGAATCAATTTGCCACTTTGCCCTGGATCCCATGGGCTTTAACCTTCATGATCAGTCCATCATGTGGAACCTTATCAAAAACCTTGCTGAAGTTCATATATACTACATTGTACACACAACCCTCATCGACCGTCTCGGTTACCTCCTCAAAAAATTCAATCAGGTTAGTCAGAAACGACCTTCCCTTAACAAATCCTTGCTGACTGACCCTAATTAATCCTTGCCTTTCCAAATGCAGGTTAGGCTGACAGGCCTGTAATTATTCGGCCGATCCCTTTCTCCCTTCTTAAACAAGGGTACTACATTAGCAGTCCTCCAATCCTCCGGCACCATGCCCAGATCCAAAGAGGACTGGAAAATGATGGTCAAGGCCTCTGCTCTTTCCTCTTTTGCATTCGTTCATGGGATGTGGGAGTTCCACAGGTTACCTCGTAAACAGCTGGCGACCAAAGCGGCCTGGAAGAGTGCTCCAGCCACCGACGGAGTGAAGAAGCCTCATCGCTACAGACCCGGCACCGTGGCTTTGAGGGAGATCCGCCGCTACCAGAAATCCACCGAGCTGCTGATCCGCAAACTGCCCTTCCAGCGCCTGGTGCGGGAGATCGCTCAGGACGTCAAGACCAACCTGCGCTTCCAGAGCTCGGCCGTCATGGCCCTGCAGGAGGCCAGCGAGGCTTACCTGGTGGGGCTCTTTGAGGACACCAACCTGTGCGCCATCCACGCCAAGCGAGTCACCATCATGCCCAAAGACATCCAGCTGGCCCGCCGCATCCGCGGGGAGTGCGCCTAGACACCCCCTGCCTCGGCTCGGAGCTTCAGCACCAAGTGAAACAACAACTCTTTTCAGAGCCACCAAATCAACAAAGGAAAGAGCTGCGATCTCCTGTAACCAGAGCTTCGTGTTGTTCATTAACCCATTGTAGGGACGGGCAGAGGGTGTGGTATTGATTACTGATCGTGTGTTCATATACCAGCTCGGTTCACATGAGCTTTGACTAATATAAACTAATGAGCCCTTTAATATTTTCAGAAACTGACATCGGCTTTGCGTCGCTCTGACCTCGAGTTCCCCGGGGCAGAGCACAGATTTCCCCATTCGGTGTTGCCGGAGAATGGGGGCAGGCAGATCTGGGAAGCACTGCAATGGATCCGGGTCCTGTATGTGTATATCGCTCGCTGATGCAGTGCAGTGTAAACTGACTGGCTTAGCAGATAAATACACAGCCGGAACGGCCGGAGCTCCCGAGAACAAAAACAGCATTCAAACTATCTCAAACCAGACAAGAATTAAACTAGGCCCTTTCATTACTATATTAATTCATCATCGCCGACTCTCTAGTTTTCAGACACATTAAATAATATTTAAGGAACCGGTGGCGGTATTCATACAATTGTTGAGTGACAACTGTAGTTCAGTTATTCGCTGTTAACTGGAAGAGTGTATGTGTGAGTAGAGAACCGTAACTGAAAACTCTCGCATACGGATAAGGGGTAAGCCATTTAGGACTGAGATGAGGAGAAACTTCTTCACTCAGAGTTGTGAACCTGTGGAATTCCCTACCGCAGAGAGTTGTTGATGCCAGTTCGTTGGATATATTCAAGAGGGAGTTAGATGTGGCCCTTATGGCTAAAGGAGATCAAGGGGTATGGAGAGAAAGGGGTACTGAGGTGAAAGATCAGCCATGATCTTATTGAATGGTGGTGCAGGCTCTAAGGGCCGAATGGTCTACTCCTGCACCTATTTTCTACGTTTACATGTCTGAAATAAGCCAATCTATCGGTACATGAATTCAAGGGCTCTCACTCCATTAAGTCAGTAAGCAGCTCTTCTACAGATACTGTGAATGTCTCTGAAAAGAGCCTTTGGTTATTAGATTAAATCTTGTCCGCTTTACTTGGTCTTGGACGAAGTGGTGGTTTTCTTGGGCAGCAACACAGCCTGAATATTAGGCAGCACCCCGCCTTGAGCAATGGTCACCTTTCCCAGCAGCTTATTGAGCTCCTCGTCGTTGCGGATGGCCAGCTGCAGGTGCCTGGGGATGTTGCGGATCTTCTTGTTGTCGCGGGCCGCGTTGCCGGCCAGCTCCAGGATTTCAGCGGTCAGATACTCGAGCACAGCAGCCATGTAAGACCGGGACTCCGGCACCCACACGCTCAGCATAGTTCCCATTTCACAGGAGTCTATGAACACGGCCCACAGGGAACTACAGTCCGGCCCGGGAGGAACGAGACTTGGCCTTGGCCCGAGCTTTACCGTCGGTTTTTCCTCTTCCAGACAATCCACAGGTTCAGAGAAAGAATGCGAAACTCCTCCCTCATCTGCTCTTCTTATACATTCTGGACGGATGCAGGGAGTGAACTTGTGATTGGTCGCTCTGCGGTACATTTCATTGGTCTTTTCCGATGACCAATCACCATCTGTTTAGCCCGCCAATGAAAAGAAGGCGAAAATTATTGTTCGACATCCAACGAATCTTCAATTTCAAAAACCCCGCCAATAATTTTTACAATGCGGATTATGTTAATAAATTCATCATTAGCCAAAGATTTCCAAACACATTTTATTCCATATTGTCTTCCAAATTCCAGGATGTTACAATCAGGATTAAATTATGGTTCACTTTCAAACATTCTGTAACGGGACACATTCCAGCTCAATCTTTGTACAATTTGGGAATCACAGATCATGGATCGATCCTCCGCACAGGTGGGAGTGAGACCAGAACTGGGAGTCCTTCTGTGAAAAGAGAAGAGGGACAGAGTGTTCAAACTGCCCCGTTCTGGTCTCTGTAAGAACTCCCATTCTGGGTTGTTGCACACGCAGGCCCCGGGTAATAAGCGGGTTGACTAACTAGAATTTTTTTTATTGAAAAGGGCTTGAGAGAATGAGGTGAATAAAGCCTGAGTCTCCCCCCTTAAAACAAGACCATAATTCGTCGGCAGGCGACCAGGGAGTGTTTATAGTTTAATGGGAGGGAAATTCATCAACGAAGCTAAGGCTGAACCGGACAGTAAAACCGATTATCTGAAAATTCGTATCTAAATCTACCCTGGATCTTTAAATGTTGTCAAAAACACTTACTCAGGAAATAACTGCAGTAAATTGAGGTTAAAGGATGACGCGTTTGTGCAGCTCTTTCAGAGAAGTTGTGGGTGGCTCTTAAAAGAGCCGTTGTGTTTGGGGTTTGTTCCGTCAGAACAGCGTGGAGCTTTACTTGGAGCTGGTGTACTTGGTGACCGCCTTTGTCCCTTCCGACACAGCGTGCTTGGCCAGCTCCCCAGGCAACAGCAGGCGCACGGCGGTCTGGATCTCCCGGGAACTGATGGTGCAGCGCTTGTTGTAATGGGCCAGGCGGGAAGCCTCACCCGCGATGCGCTCGAAAATATCGTTCACAAACGAGTTCATGATGCCCATGGCCTTGGAGGAGATGCCGGTGTCGGGGTGAACCTGCTTCATCACTTTGTAGATGTAGATGGAGTAACTCTCCTTCCTCGACTTTCTGCGCTTCTTGCCGCCCTTCGGTGCCGTTTTCTTGATCACTTTCTTGGCGCCTTTCTTGGCAGTAACTGATTTCTTCTCTTCAGGCATCGTCTTGTTCAATCCAACCCAGACATGACGTAAACTCAGCTCGGAGCTCGCATTATATCGGCAGCCCCACACTCCGCCCACAGCCCTATGCTAATGAGGGATGGGTGAAGGCAACGATTGTGATTGGTTCATTCGCTGCGTTGTCAATTGCCATTGTTCTGTAATTCTCTGATTGGATGTTTAAAGAGACCAATCAGATTTACTGCTCGCCACAATCTCAAATTCTTAAATTAGGTCATCAGTTACATCCCCTCCCGAGCCATATTCTGTTCTTTATCGATCTAGATGTCTACATGTTCGACAGACATTGACCGGTTTGTAACCGAGATTGCCTGAGGGTCACTTCTGGTCAGGACTTGGAAGTCCTTCTGTGAGGGCAAAAGACCCTCACTGTCCATCCGCCCTGATGCTGCCTTCCTCCTACCATTTAATTCAACACCTTTCTTATCTGTCACTGCGGTAACTATATTAGTTGTTTCAGTGTTACCTTCACCTGGAATATGTCGTACCTTCTGTGCCGTAAACCGCCTATTTCCCTTAGCACAGGGGACATAAATTTAAAGTAATTGGCAAAAGGTTTAGAGGGGAAATTTCTTCACTCAGAGGGTGGTGGGGGTCTGGAACTCACTGCCTGAAAGGGTGGTAGAGGCAGAAAACCTTACCATATTTACAACTACTTGGACGTGCACTTGAAGTGCCGTAACCTGCAGGGTTACGGACCTAGAGCTGGAAAGTGGGATTCGGCTGGATAGCCTTTTGTTGGCCGGCACGGACACGATGGGCCGAAGTGGCCTCCTTCCGTGCTGTAAGCTTCGATGATAGATGTCTATAATTCTGAAACAAAGGACATTCCGTCCATCGTGCATTTGCTGATTTAAAACATAGAGACCTTGGCGAAAAATATCTATCGAAACAGAACAAAATGTAAATCAACTATACCTCCCTCCTCCCCCCATCTCCACTCCCTGTGAGGCGGTGGGTGGCACTTCGAAGAGCCTTTGCTTTGTGCTTGGGGGAAGAGGGTCGCGTTGAATCCATAGAAAGTGCGGCCCTGCCGTTTCAGAGTGTACACCACATCCATGGCAGTGACCGTCTTGCACTTGGCTGCTCAGTGTAGGCCTAAACTGACCGGCTAAGGAGAAAAATAAACAGCCCGGAGATCCCGGGAACAGAACCAGCATCAAACTCTCAAACCAGATCAGAATTAAACTAGGCCCTTTTAATAACCGCCGATTCTCTTCATACAGTTTTCATTGATAGACTAAATAATATTTAGGGAACCAGTTGCGGTATTTATACAATTTTTGAGTCTCTGACAACTGTAGTTTAATTATTAGCTACTAACAAAACAGTTTGTGTGAGCAGAAAACCATAATGCAGATACCAGGAACTGAAAATTCCCGCATACAGGTCTGAAATAGGCCAATTTATTGGTACCTGAACTCAAGGTCTCCATTAAGACAGTAAGATGCCCTTTCAGATACTGTGAGTGGCTCTGAAAAGAGCCTTTGGGTTATTAGTTTAAATCTTGTCCGCTTTACTTGGTCTTGGACGAAGTGGTGGTTTTCTTGGGCAGCAGCACAGCCTGGATATTAGGCAGCACCCCGCCCTGAGCGATGGTCACCTTTCCCAGCAGCTTGTTGAGCTCCTCGTCGTTGCGGATGGCCAGCTGCAGGTGTCTGGGGATGATGCGGGTCTTCTTGTTGTCACGGGCCGCGTTGCCAGCCAGCTCCAGGATTTCAGCGGTCAGATACTCGAGCACAGCAGCCATGTAGACCGGGGCTCCGGCACCCACACGCTCAGCGTAGTTCCCCTTACGCAGGAGCCTGTGAACACGGCCCACAGGGAACTGCAGTCCGGCCCGGGAGGAGCGAGACTTGGCCTTGGCCCGAGCTTTACCGCTGGTTTTTCCTCTTCCAGACATTTCCACAATCCACAAGCTCAGAGAAAGAATGAGAAACTCCTCCTACATCTGCCCTTCTTATACATTCTGGAGCGATGCAGGGAGCGAACTTGTGATTGGTCACTCTGTGGTGAATTTCATTGGTCGTTTCCGATGACCAATCACAGCCTCTTTAGTCCACCAATGAAAGTAGGGCGAAAATTATTGGTTCTCAAAGTCAGAACCGAACGATTTTTTAAATTCAAAAATCCCGCCAATAATTATGTTAGTAACTTAAGCGTTAGTCAAATACTTCAAAACACTTTTTGTTTCCTTTTGTCTGATTCAATGTTTCCCTTGCAAATTTCAGCCTCTTACAATCAGTATTAAATTCGGCTTCAGGTTCAAACTGTCTGTAACGGGCGGGACTCAGTCCCCACTGATTCTGTAACGGGACACATTCCAGCTCCATCGTTGTAAAAGTGAACTTTTTTTCATAGGAGCTGCTGTAGGAGTGAGACTTGAACTGAGAGTCATTCTGTAAAAATAGAAGAGGGACAGAGTGTTCAAACTGCCCTGTTCTAGTCTCTAAGAACTCCCATTCTGGGTTGTTACACTGCGGGGAGTCTCGGGTTAATAAACGGACTGAGCCGCAACGAAATAAAAACAAAACGTGAAAAGGGCTTGAGTGAAAACGTGTGACTGAAATCGGAGTTTCTCCGCCCTCCCAAAATAAATTCGTCGGCAGGCTCTGTGAATGAACGGGTCTGAGAGCAAAGGGAAAGCGACCAGGGACCGTGTTTGTAGTTTACTCACTGCGGGAAATTCCAGCGACGCCAAGGTCGAATCCATCAGTGAAGCTGCTTATGAGAATTCAAAACTAAATCTACAGCTGGAATTGTAAAGGTTCTCAAACACAATTGTTCGGGAAATAATTACTGTAAATTCAGTCTAAAGGGTGATGTGTTTGTGCAGCTCTTTCAATGATGTTGTGGGTGGCTCTTAAAAGAGCCGTTGTGTTTGGGATTTTGTTCCGTCAGGACAGCGTGGAGTTTTACTTGGAGCTGGTGTACTTGGTCACCGCCTTTGTCCCTTCCGATACGGCGTGCTTGGCCAGCTCCCCGGGCAGCAGCAGGCGCACGGCGGTCTGGATCTCCCGGGAGCTGATGGTGCGACGCTTGTTGTAATGGGCCAGGCGGGAAGCCTCACCCGCGATGCGCTCGAAAATATCGTTCACAAACGAGTTCATGATGCCCATGGCCTTGGAGGAGATGCCGGTGTCGGGGTGAACCTGCTTCATCACTTTGTAGATGTAAATGGAGTAACTCTCCTTCCTCGACTTTCGGCGCTTCTTACCACCCTTCGGTGATGTTTTCTTGATTACTTTCTTGGCACCCTTTTTCGAAGCTGGTTTCTTTTCCTCAGGCATCGTCTTGTTCAGTCAGGTACAGATATGAAGGAAATTCTGCTCCGGGCTCGCATTATATAGGCAGCCCCACACTCCGCCCACAGCGAATGAGGGATGGGTGAAGGCAATGACTGTGATTGGTTCATTGGCCGCGTTGTCAATTTCCATTGTTCTGTATCTCTCTGATTGGTATCTTTAAACATCCAATCAGATTTATTGCTCGCCAAATTCTCAAATTCTTGAATAAGGTCATCAATGACATCCCCTCCCGATTTATAATCTGTTCTTTATGTTTCTATTCTGCTCTCAGGCAAAAATGGTTAATGATGGCCGGACTTATGAGGAAGGTTCACTCACGTTTTTTCCTGTATATATTCAATAATCTGAACAGCTGTGTTTGTCGATCTACATTTCTACATGTTCGAGTCATTGACCGGTTTGTAACCGAGATTGCCTGAGGGTCACTTCTGATCAGGACATGGGAGTCCTTCTGTGAAGGCAAGAGCCCCTCACTGTCCTTCCGCCCTGATGCTAGCTTCCACCCATCGATTAATTCAACACCTTTCTTATCTGTCACTGCTGCAACATGAATGTAACAGCATGGATTTATGAAGGGGAAGTCATGTTTGACAAATTTGCTGGAATTCTTTGAGGATGTAATGAACAGGGTGGATAAAGAGGAACCAGTGGATGTAGTGTATTTGGACTTCCAGAAGGCATTTGACAAGGCGCCACCTAAAAGGTTACTGCACAAGACAAAAGTTCACAGGGTTGGGGGTAATATATTAGCATGGATAGGGGATTGGTTAACGAACAGAAACCAGAGAGTCGGGATAAATGGTTCATTCTCAGGTTGGCAATCAGTAACCAGTGGGGTGCCGCAGGGATCAGTGCTGGGACCCCAACTCTTTACTGTTATTTATGTATACTTGTATTTACTCTGTACACCCACCAAAGGGCTCATCCCCTGGAGTCCCAAGGGAGCACAGATATTTAAGGAGGCTTCACAGGTTGGAGAGGCACTCTGGAGACTTGCAACAAAAGACTACGGTCACACTTTACTTTGAGCTCAGTGTTCAGTCTGACTCGTTCTCCATCTACTACAACTGGCAATGAGATACAGATAGCGAACCCAAATATGTAGAGAACAGTGTGCATCCTGGAGAAATTCTCGGAGGGAGATGATTGGGAAACTTTTGTGGAACGACTCGACCAATACTTTGTGGCCAATGAGTTAGATGGGGAAGAAAGCATTGCCAAATGAAGGGCGATCCTCCTCACTGTCTGTGGGGCACCAACGTATGTCCTCATGAAGAAACTGCTCACTCCAGCAAAACCCACAGAGAAATCATACCATGATTTGTGCACACTTGTCTGAGAGCATTTGAACCCGAAGGAAAGCATTCTGATGGCGAGGTACCGGTTCTGCACCTACAAAAGGTCTGACGGCCAGTAAGTGGCGAGTTATGTCACCAAGCTAAGATGCCTTACAGGATATCGCGAATTTGAAGAACATTTGGAGCACATGCTCAGAGACTTTTTCGTACTTGGCATTGGCCACGAAACCATACTTCGCAAACTTTTGACTGTAGAGACCCCAACCTTGAGTAAGGCCATAGCGATAGCCCAGGCATTCATTGCCACCAGTGACAATATGAAGCAAATCTCTCAGCACACAAGTGCTGCTACAAGTACTGTGAACAAAGTGATGTTGTTTTTGAATCATAATGCAAAGGGCAGGTCACACATACCTGCAGATGTCTCAGAGTCTGCCATCAAGGGTGATGAATGCAAGGCCATTAACACCTTGTTGACGCTGCGGGGGTGATCATTGTTTCCATTCATGCCGATTCAAAGAGTACATTTGCAAGGGTTGTGGAACAATGGGACACCTCCAACGACTGTGCAGGTGAGCTGCAAAGAATATTAAACCTAAAACCACCATGTTGCAGAAGAGGACAGATCCACAGAGGATCACGACGAACCAGAGCCTCAGATCGAGGAGACAGAGGTACATGGAGTGCAGACATTCACCACGAATTGTCTCCCGATAATGCAGAATGTTGAATTAAATGGACACCCGGTGTTAATGGAGCTGGACACAGGTGCAAGCCAGTCCATCATGGGCAAAAATACTTTCGAAATGTTGTGGTGCAACAAGGCCTCAAGGCCAGTCTTAACTCCAGTTCATAAGAAACTAAGAACTTACACGAAAGAACTGATCCCTGTAATCGGCAGTGCTACCATAAAGGTCTCCTACGATGGAGCGGTGCACAAACTACCACTCTGGGTGGTACCGAGCGATGGTCCCACGCTGCTCGGCAGGAGCTGGCTGGGAAAGATACACTGGAACTGGGATGACGTCTGAGCGCTATCGCCCGCTGATGACACTTCGTGTGCTCTGGTCTTAAACAAATTTCCTTTGCTGTTCGAATCAGGCATCAGGAAATTCCAAGGAGCAAAAGTGCAGATCCATCTAATTCCGGGGGCATGATCCATCCACCACAAGGCGATAGCAGTACCGTACATGATGAGAGTAAGGGTAGAGATCAAGCTAGATCAGCTGCAAGGAGAGGGCATCATTTCACCGATCGAGTTTAATGAATGGGCCAGTCCTATCGTCTCAGTCCTCAAGGGAGATGGCACAGTCAAAATCTGAGGCGACTACAAAGTAACTAACAATCGTTTCTCCCTGCAGGACCAATACCCACTACCAAAGGCTGATGACCTTGTTGCAACGCTGGCAGGAGGAAAGACGTTCACAAAGCTGGATCTGACTTCAGCCTACATGACGCAGGAACTGAAGAAATCATCAAACGCCCTCACCTGCATCAACACACACAAAGGTCTTTTTGTTTATAACAGATGCCCGTTTGGAATCCAATCAGCGGTGGCGATATTCCAGAGAAACATGGAAAGTTTACTGAAGTTGGTCCCACACACCGTGGTCTTCCAGGACGACATCTTGGTCACCGGGTGGAACACAGTCGAGCATCTGCAGAACCTGGAGGAGCTTCTCAGTCGACTCAACCGCGTGGGGCTCAGGTTAAAATGGTCGAAGTGTGTTTTCCTGGCACCTGAAGTCGAGTTCCTGGGAAGGAGGATTGCGGCCGATGGCATCAGGCCCACCAATGCGAAGACGGAGGCAATCGATAATGCACCGAGGCCACAGAACGTGATAGAGCTGTGGTCGTTTCTGGGACTCCTGAACTACTTTTGTAACTTCTTACCGGGTCTCAGCACTGTTAGAACCACTGCATGTCTTACTATGAAAAGGGGACGAATGGGTTTGGGGTAAAAGCTAAGAAAATGCCTTTGTAAAAGCGAGAAAATTGTTATGCTCAAACAAATTGCTTGTGTTGTATGATCCATGTAAGCGTTTGGTACTAGCATGTGATGCGTCGTCATATGGTGTCGGGCATATATTGCAACAATCGGGAAACTGCAACTGGTTGCTTATGCATCCAGGAGTCTGTCTAAGGCTGAGAGAGCCTACAGCTTGATTGAGAAAGAAGCGTTAGGGTGTGTCAATGAGGTAAAGAAAATGAATCAATATCTGTTTGGGCTAAAATTCGAATTGGAAACTGACCATAAGCCACTTATATCCTTATTCTCCGAGAGTAAAGGGATAAATACTGACACATCAGCCCGCATCCAGAGATGGGCGCTCACGTTGTCCGCATACAACTAAGCCATCCGCCACAGGCCAGACACAGAAAACTGCGCCGATGGTTTCAGTAGGCTGCCATTGCCCACCACGGGGGTGGAAATGGCGCAGCCCACAGATCTAGCCATGGTTATGAAAGCATTTGAGAGTGAGCAATCACCCTTCACTGCCCAGCAGATCAAAACCTGGACAAGCAAGGACCCCTTATTATCTCTAGTCAAAAGCTTTGTGCTTCATGGGAGCTGGTCCAGTGCCCCAGTTGAAATGCAGGAAGAGATAAAGCCATTCCAGCAGTGCAAAGATGAAATGTCTATACAGGCAGGGACAAATGAGTAGTGGTCCCCAAGAAGGACAGAGATACCTTCATCAATGACCTCCATAGTACCCACCTCGGCATCGTAATGATAGCCAGATCCGATGTGTGGTGGCCCGGTATTGATGCGGACTTAGAGTCCTGTATTCACAGATGTAATACATGCTCGCAGTTAAGCAATGCACCCAGGGAAGCGCTGCTAAGTTTATGGTCTTGGCCCTCCAAACCGTGGTGTAGGGTACACATCGACTATGCAGGCCCGTTCTTGGGTAAAATGTTCCTTGTGGTTGTAGACGCGTATTCCAAGTGGATTGAATGTGAGATAATGTTGGCTAGCACGTTCACTGCCACTACTGAAAGCCTGCGGGCCATGTTTGCCACACACGGCCTACCCGATGTCCTGGTGCGCGAAAACGGGCCATGTTTTACCAGCGCTGAGTTCAAAGAATTCATTACCCGTAACGGGATCAAACATGTCACATTTGCCCCGTTTAAACCAGCGTCCAATGGTCAGGTAGAGAAGCAGTGCAAACCATCAAGCAAGATTTGAAGAGGGTAACTGAAGGCTCACTGCCAACTCACCTATCCCGAGTCCTACTTACCTACTGCACGAGACCACACTCACTCACTGGGATCCCACCTGCTGAACTGCTCATGAAAAGAGCACTTAAGACAAGGCTCTCGTCAGTTCATCCTGATCTACAGGAACAGGTAGAGAGCAGGCGGCTTCAACAAAGTGCATACCATGATGGCACAAATGTGTCACGTGAGATTGAAATCAATGATCCTGTATTTGTATTAAATTATGGACAAGGTCCCAAGTGGCTTCCCGGCACTGTCGTATGGCCTACACCTGCTCCTATTTATTATGTTCTAACTACATTAGGTGTTTCAGTATTACCTTCATCTGGAATGCCCCGTAAATGTCTATGATTCGAACACTAAAAGGACATTCCGTCCATTATGTATATGCTGATTTAAAACACCTAACGCCATGATATAGATCTTGGCAAAAAACATATCTATACAGAACAAAATGTAAATCAACTATCTCGCCCCCGTTCCCCAGGTCGCTGCTCTCTCTGTGAGGCGGTGGGTGGCTCTGAGAAGAGCCTTTGTGTTGTGCTTGGGGGAAAGGGTCACGTTATTCAGCCGCCGAATCCATAGAGTGTGCGGCCTTGCCGTTTCAGAGCGTACACCACATCCATGGCAGTGACCGTCTTGCGATTGGCGTGCTCAGTGTAGGTGACCGCATCCCTGATCACATTCTCCAGGAAAACCTTCAGCACCCCGCGGGTCTCCTCGTAGATCAGGCCCGAGATCCGCTTGACACCGCCACGGGAAGCCAGGCGGCGGATGGCTGGTTTGGTGATGCCCTGGATGTTATCACGGAGCACTTTACGGTGTCGCTTGGCTCCACCTTTACCCAGTCCTTTGCCTCCTTTACCTTTTCCAGTCATGGTGATTCTTTACTGAAATCACCGCTGAATGTTAATCTCTCGCCTTACCCATTGTCTGTTGAGCCCACCAATGAAACGAGGGCGGAAATTCCTGTCCTCAACAGTCACACCTCGAACAATTTTTAATTTCAAAAACCCCACCAATAATTTTTTAAAGTGCGGATTATGTTAATAAATTCACCATTAGCCAAAGATTTACAAATAGGTTTTATTTCCTTTTATTTTATTCCATATTTCCCTTACAAATTCCAGGCTGTTATAATCAGGATTAAATTCGCGTTCACTTTCAAACTGTCTGTAATGGATGGCAATCAATCTCCACTGATTCTGTAACGGGACACATTCCAGCTCAAACTGTAAAAGTTGAGAATCACAAACCACGGATCGATCCTCCGCACAGGCGGGAGTGAGACCAGAACTGGGAAAAGAGAAGAGGGACAGAGTGTTCAAACTGCTCATGTTCTGGTCTGTGTACGAACTCCCATTCTGGTTTGTTACACTGCGGGGAGTCTCGGGTTAATAAACAGATTGACACGCAACAGGAATAAAAAAATAAACTTGAAAGGGGCTTGCAAGAGAATGAGGTGACTGAAATCTGAGTCTCATCCCCTGAACAAGCTCCCAATTCCTTGCCAGGCGCAGTAAATGGGAAAGAGCGACCAGGAACCGTGTTTGTAGCTTGAATGGCGGGAAATTCAGCAGCGGCCCTAACGTCAAACCAGACAGTGAGAATTATGAGAATTCGAAACTAAATCCACAGTAGGAACTGCAAAGGTTCTCAAACACATATGTTCAGGAAATAATTACAGTAAATTGAGTTTAAAGGGTGATGCACTTGTGCAGCTCTTTCAGAGAGGTTGTGGGTGGCTCTTAAAAGAGCCGTTGGGGTTTGTTCTCTCAGAACAGCATGGAATTTTACTTGGAGCTGGTGAACTTGGTCACCGCCTTTGTCCCTTCCGACACGGCGTGCTTGGCCAGCTCCCCGGGGAGCAGCAGGCGCACGGCGGTCTGGATCTCCTGGGAACTGATGGTGTCAGATTCTGGTATTTGAGTGTGTATTTTATTCTGTACCTATCTATCTCTGGTATATGAGTATGGCGTTTAATCTGTACCTGTCAGCTAATGGTCTATGATTGTGGGGGTCACTCTCTAACTCTCAGTTTCGGTTATGTGATTGTGGGTTTTAATCTGTACCTGTCACTCCCTAGTATTTGAGTGTGGAGTTTATTCTGTACCTGTTTGTCTCTGGTATGTGAGTGTGGGGTTAATCTGCACCTGTCAGTTTTTGGTATGAAGACAAACGTAGGTCCCTTGCAGACAGATTCAGGTGAATTTATAATGGGGAACAAAGAAATGGTGGACTAGTTAAACAAATACTTTGATTCTGTTTTCATGAAGGAAGACACAAATAACCTTCCGGAAATACTAGCGGACCGAGGGTCTAGTGAGAAGGAGGAACTGAAGAAAATCCTTATTAGGCGGGAAATTGTGCCAGGGAAATTGATGGGATTGAAGGCCAATAAATCCCCGGGGCCTCATAGTCTGCATCCCAGGGTACATAAGGAAGTAGCCCTTAGAAATAGTGGATACATTGATGATCATTTTCCAACAGTCTATCGACTCTGGATCAGTTCCTATGGACTGGAGGGTAGCTAATGTAACACCACTTTTTAAGAAAGGAGGGAGAGAGAAAATGGGTAATTATAGGCCGGTTAGCCTGACATCAGTAGTGGGGAAAAAGTTGGAATCAATTATTAAAGATGAAGTAGCAGCGCATTTGGAAAGCAGTGACAGGATCGGTCCAAGTCAGCATGGATTTATGAAAGGGAAATCATGCTTGACAAATCTTCTAGAATTTTTTGAGGATGTAACTGGTAGAGTTGACAAGGGAGAACCAGTGGATGTGGTGTATTTGGAGTTTCAAAAGGCTTTTGACAAGGTCCCACACAAAACATTGGTGTGCAAAATTAAAGCACATGGTATTGGGGGTAACGTACTGATGTGGATAGAGAAATGGTTGACAGACAGGAAGCAGAATGTCAGGATAAACTGGTCCTTTTCAGAATGGGAGGCAGTGAATAGTGGGGTGCCGCAAGGTTCAGTGCTGGGACCCCAGCTCTTTACAATATACATTAATGATTTAGATGAATGAATTGAGTGTAATATCTCCAAGTTTGCAGATGACAGTAAGCTGGGTGGCGGTGTGAGCTGTGAGGAGGACGCTAAGAGGCTGCAGGGTGTCTTGGACAGGTTAGGTGAGTGGGCAAACGCATGGTAGATGTAGTATAATGTGGATAAATGTGATGTTCTCCACTTTGGTGGCAAAAACAGGAAGGCAGAATATTATCTGAATGGCAGCAGATTAGGAAAAGGGGAGGTGCAATGAGACGTGGGTGTCATAGTACATCAGTCATTGAAAGTTGGCATGCAGGTACAGCAAGCGGTGAAGAAGGCAAATGGTATGTTGGCCTTCATAGCTAAGGGATTTGAGTACAGGAGCATGGAGGTCTTACTGCAGTTGTACCTGGCCTTACTGAGGCCTCACCTGGAATATTGTGTACAGTTTTGGTCTCCTAATCTGAGGAAGGACGTTCTTGCTACTGAGGGAGTGCAACGAAGGTTCACCAGACTGATTCCCGGGATGGCAGGACTGACATATGAGGAAAGAGTGGATCGATTGGGTCTGTATTCACTGGAGTTTAGAAGGATGAGAGGGGATCTCATAGAAACATATAAAATTCTGACGGGATTGGACAGGTTAGATGCTGGAAGAATGTTCCTGATTGTTGGGGAAGTCCAGAACTAGGGGACATAGTCTAAGGATAAGGGGTAAGCCATTTAGGACTGAGATGAGGAGAAACTTCTTCACTCAGAGAGTTGTTAACCTGTGGAATTCCCTACCGCAGAGAGTTGTTGATGCCAGTTCATTGGATATATTCAAGAGGGAGTTAAATATGGCCTTTACGGCTAAAAGGGATCAAGGGGTATGGAGAGAAAGCAGGAAAGGGGTACTGAGGGAATGATCAGCCATGATCTTATTGAATGATGGTGCAGGCTCGAAGGGCCAAATGGCCTACTCCTGCACCTATTTTCTATGTTGCTCTGTTTCTTTGTGAATGTGAGGTTTAATCAATACCTGTCAGTCTCTGGTATGTGACTGTGTATTTTTTCTGTAACTGTCAGTTTATGACGTGTGAGTGTGTATTTTATTCTATACGTTTCAATCTCTGGTATGCGAATGTGGGGTTTATTTTGTACCTACCAGTTTCTGGTATACGACTGTGTATTTTATTCTGTATCTTTCAGTTTCTGGTATATGAGTGTGTATTTTATCACCTGCCCATCTCTGGTATGTGAGTGTGGGTTTAATCTCTACCTGTCAGTTTCTGGTATGTGAGTGTGTGTTTTAATTTGGACCGGTCAGTTTCTGGAATATGTATGTGTATTTTATTCAGTATCTGTCAGTTTCTGGTATATGAGTGTGGCGATTAATCTGTACCTGTCAGTTTCTGATATATGATTGTGGGCTTTAATCTGTACCTATTAGTTTCTGGTATGTGAGTGTGGGTTTTAATCTGTACCCGTCAGTTTCTGGTATATGATTGTGGGTAACTTGTACCTGTCAGTTTCTGGTATGAGTGTGGGGGTAATCTCATGTATCAGTTTGTGGTATGAGTGTGGGAATTATCCTGTACCTGTCCGTTTCTGGTATGCAAGTGTGGGTTTTAATCTGCACCTGTCAGTTTCTGGTTAAAAAAACATGTGGCTTTAATCTGAACCTGTCAGTTTCTGGTATGTGAGGGTAAGGTTTCCTCTGTACCTATCAATTTCTGGTCTATTATTGTGGGCTTTAATCTGTACCTATTAGTGTCTGGTATGTGAGTGTGGGTGATATTCTGTACCTGTCAATCTCTGATATGTGAGAGTGGTTTTAAGATGTACCTTTCAGTCTCTGATATGTGAGCGTGGGGAGTAATCTGTACCTGTCAGTTTCTGGTATTTGAGTCTTGGTTTTATCCCATAGCTGTTAGTTTCTGGTATATGTGTGGGGTTTAATCTGCATCTGTCAGTTTCTGGTAAAAAGTGTGGGTTTTAATCTATACCTATCAGTTTCTGGTGTGCAAGTGTGGGTTTTATTCTGTATATTTCAGTATCTGGTATATGAATGTGGTCTGTTTCAATAGTGAAACAGCATTTGATCCTCCCGCTCTTTGTGGCTGTAAGATTCACAATGTAACTCAGCCACTCCGGATCACTGTTGGACTGACAGCTTCTGCTGCCTGTGAGAATAGGATTGAGGCCAGTTCTGTGTCTCTGCGCTCTGTGAGAGATAATGTACTTACTGTATGCGAGAAGGAGCTGCCTGCACTTTTCATTGTGTTCCGGGTGGAAAAAATATCACCTTTATACTGCATCAATGAAGTATTTTGCTTTGAGAATAATACCAGAAAAATATTAGTTATGATATGGACAACTGATGGGGAGAATAGAAAATAAAGTAGAAACATAGAAAATAGGTGCAAAGTAGGCCATTCGGCCCTTCGAATCTGCACCACCATTCAATAAGATCATGGCTGATCATTCCCTCAGTACCCTTTTCCTGCTTTCTCTCCATACCCCTTAATCTCTTTAGCCGTAAGGGCCATATCTAACTCCCTCTTGAATATATCCAATGAACTGGCATCAACAACTCTCTGCGGCAGGGAATTCCACAGGTTAACAATTTTCTGAGTGAAGAAGTTTCTCCTCATCTCAGTCCTAAATGGCCTACCCCTTATCCTAAGACTATGTCCCCTGGTTCTGGACCTCCCCAACATCGGAAACATTCTTCCCGCATCTAACCTGTCCAGTCCCGTCAGAATCTTAAGTTTCTATGAGATCCCCTCTCATCCTTCTAAACTCCAGTGAATAAAGGCCCAGTTGATCCAGTCTCTTCTCATTTGTCAGTACAGCCATCCCTGGAATCAGTCTGGTGAACCTTTGCTGCACTCCCTCAATAGCAAGAACATCCTTCCTCAGATTAGACGACCAAAACTGAACACAATATTCCAGGTGAGGCCTCACCTAAGCCCTGTACAACTGCAGTAAGACCTCCCTGTTCCTATACTCAAATCCACTAACTGTGAAAGCCAACATACTATTTGCCTTCTTCACCGTCTACTGTACCTGCATGCCGACTTTCAATGACTGATGAACCTTTTCCTAATCTCCCGCCATTCAGATAATATTCTGCCTTCGTGTTTTTGCCCCCAAAATGGATAACCTCACATTTATCCACATTATACTGCATTTGCCATGCATTTGCCCACTCACCTAACCTGTCCAAGTCACCCTGCAGCCTCTTAGCATCCTCCTCACAGCTCACACCGCCACCCAGTTTAGTGTAATCTGCAAACTTGGAGAAATTACACTCAATTCCTTCATCTGAATCGATAATGTATATTGTAAAGAGCAGAGGACCCAGCACTGAGCCCTGCGGCACTCCACTAGTCACTGCCTGCCATTCTGAAAAGGACCTGTTTATCCCGACTCTCTGCTTCCTGTCTACCAACCAGTTCTCTGTCCACGTCAGTACATTACCCCCAATACCATGTGCTTTGATTTTGAACACCAATCTCTTGTGCGGGACCTTGTGAAAAGCCTTTTGAAAGTCCAAATACACCACATCCACTGGTTCTCCCTTGTCCACTCTGCTAGTTACATCCTCAAAAAATTCCAGAAGATTCGTCAAGCGTGATTTCCCTTTCATAAATCCATGCTGACTTGGACCGATCCTGTGCCTGCTTTCCAAATGCGCTGCTATTTCATCCTTAATAATTGATTCCAACATTTTCCCCACTACTGATGTCAGGCTAACTGGTCTATAATTATCCGCTTTCTCTCTCTCTCCTTTTTTTCAAAAGTGGTGTTACATTAGCTACCCTCCAGTCCATAGAAACTGATCCAGAGTCAATTGACTGTTGGAAAATGATCACCAATGCAGCTACTATTTCTAGGGCCACTTCCTTAAGTAGTCTGGGATGCAGACTATCAGGCCCCGGGGATTTATCGGCCTTCAATCCCATCAATTTCCCTAATACAATTTCCCCCTAATAAGGATATCCTTCAGTAGTAATGAATGTTTATGTTTATAATAAAGTAAAGTATGTGAAGAGAGGAAACCGTGATACAAACAGGGTCCTTGTCTGAGCTCACTGCAGTACAGCGGCACTCAGATTTTCCACACCAGGTGTGTATGACGGTTCTACAGAAAGTTATCAGCATCCAGACACAATACAAATCCGGCACTGGTCCATGAATGGGATCACCCGATTGTTACAGTCGCGGTGTATATCTTTCCACTCCCATAGGACTACCTGTAAAATTCTGAATCGCTTTCTGGATTATAACCACAGGTACCTGGGCTGTACAACAATTGTTCTCAGTCTATTTGAACCGAGTTAAGTGCCTGTGCAGACAACAGAATGTCACAGAGCCCGGATCCTGATGTATCTGAGGGAGTGACAATGTATCTCTCGATCATCTTCAACATGGTTCTGGAGAACTCAACGCACTGAAACAAAATTACCAAATTTGAAATGTCTACTTTCTGTCCTGCTGCCTGCAATAGATGCACTTTGTGACACTCCTCACATCCTCACTGTCAGGCTGTGTTTCCACTGTTCATGTCCAAGAACAGCAGTCACGGTGAGATTGGGACTGAATCAGGAACATTCACTACTGATTTGGTGAAAGAAAGCAGCAATGATTTGAAAGAGTGCGGTGATTAACTTTCTCTGTTACCTTACACTGTACACACACAGCCCGGGATATCTCCTCTCCCTTACCCCACTCACTCCATGTTCCCAAACTACTTCCTGCTCCACTCTGCCTCTTACAAACAGCCCCCGATTCCCCGACACAAAGCCCATTTATAGACACATTCCCAATGTGATATACTGCTGTAAGGAGGCTGCTGTTTGCTCCCTTACTCGGGCCCGGGATATCTCCGCTCCCTGATGTGTTCAACGATCATCAGCCCAGCACAGAGGAAATGGCTGCCGCTGGCAGAGCTGGTGGAGGGGAGGTCGCATGGGCCCTTCCTGTCGGTTTAAACACTGGGCGGGGTGGGGGGAGCAGGCAAGTATTTCAATGCTGGAGAGTGAAGCCTCGAGGCTGTTCTGGAAGCTCAGAGGCCACGGTCTCTGCTCAATCTGTCACCCTGTATAGTTCAGACTATGGGATGTGAGCGTGTGTTTTACACTGTATAGTTCAGACTATGGGATGTGAGTGTGTGTTTTACATTGTATAGTTCAGACTATGGGATGTGAGTGTGTGTTTTACACTGTGCAGTTCAGACTATGGGATGTGAGTGTGTGTTTTACACTGTGCAGTTCAGACTATGGGATGTGAGTGTTTGTTTTACACTGTGCAGTTCAGACTATGGGATGCGAGTGTGGGTTTTACACTGTGCAGTTCAGACTATGGGATGTGAGTGTGGGTTTTACACTGTATTGTTGACTATGGGATGTGAGTGTGTGTTTTACACTGTATAGTTCAGACTATGGGATGTGAGTGTGTGTTTTACACTGTATAGTTCAGACTATGGGATGTGAGTGTGGGTTTTACACTGTATTGTTGACTATGGGATGTGAGTGTGTGTTTTACACTATTGTTCAGACTATGGGATGTGAGTGTGTGTTTTACACTGTATTGTTCAGACTATGGGATGTGAGTGTGGGTTTTACACTGTATTGATCAGACTATGGGATGTGAGTGTGTGTTTTACACTGTAGAGTTCAGACTATGGGATATGAGTGTGTGTTTTACACTGTATTGTTCAGACTATGGGATATGAGTGTGGGTTTTACATTGTATAGTTCAGACTATGGGATGTGAGTGTGTGTTTTACACTGTATAGTTCAGACTATGGGATGTGAGTGTGGGTTTTACACTGTATTGTTGACTATGGGATGTGAGTGTGTGTTTTACACTGTATTGTTCAGACTATGGGATGTGAGTGTGTGTTTTACACTGTATTGTTCAGACTATGGGATGTGAGTGTGGGTTTTACACTGTATTGATCAGACTATGGGATGTGAGTGTGTGTTTTACACTGTAGAGTTCAGACTATGGGATATGAGTGTGTGTTTTACACTGTATTGTTCAGACTATGGGATATGAGTGTGGGTTTTACATTGTATAGTTCAGACTATGGGATGTGAGTTTGTGTTTTACATTGTATAGTTCAGACTATGGGATGTGAGTGTGTGTTTTACACTGTATTGTTCAGACTATGGGATATGAGTGTGTGTTTTACACTGTATTGTTCAGACTATGGGATATGAGTGTGGGTTTTACACTGTATAGTTCAGACTATGGGATGTGAGTGTGGGTTTTACACTGTATTGTTCAGACTATGGGATGTGAGTGTGTGTTAATTTTTATATGAATGGAAAAGCAGAATGTTTAAAAGAGAGACTAGTAAATGTAGTTATTCAGCGGGATTTGAGTGACATTGTACACGGATCACATATAGTTAATTTGCAGCTACTGCAAGCAATTAGGAAGGTAAAGTATATGTTGGCCTTTATTACAAGGGGTTTGGAGTATAAGAGTAAAGAAGTGTGGCTGCAATTATGTCGGGCTTTGGTGAGACCACACCTGGATTACTGGGCACAGTTTTGGTCTCATTGCCCAAGGAAGGATATTAGAGGGGGTGCAACATTGAATCCTGGGATAGGGAGATTGAGTGAAATGCACCTATACACTCTGGAGTTTAGGAGAGCTGAGCTCATTGAAACCTAAAAAAAAATCTTAGAAGGCTTGGCAGGGTAGATGCTGTGAGGATGTTTCCCTTTGCTGGATAGTCTAGATCTAGGGGTCATAGTCTCAGGATAAGGGATCAGACACTTCGGACTGAGATGAGGAGAAATGTATTCACTCAGAGGGATGTGAATCTTTGGAATTCTATACACATAGGTCTGAGACACTCAGTCAATGAGTATATTTAAGACAGAGAACAAAGGGAATCAAGGAAAATGGGTATCAGGCAGGAGTTCAGGGTGAAGTTCAGCCATGAATGTAATTAATTGTGGAGCAGGCTCGAGGGGTCTTATGGCCTGCTTCTATTTCTTATTCTCTTCCAGCTGTCAGTATCTGATACGTGAGTGTTGTTCTTTCTTCAATTTTTGGTGTGCGAAAGTGGGTTTTATTATACACTATGTCAGCTTCTAGAATGTGACTGCGAGTTCCACTCTGTTTTTGCCTGTCTCCGGGATGTGAGTGTGGATTTTACTCTGTATCTGTCTGTCTCTGGTATGTCAATGTGGGTATTAACCTGTACCTGTCAGTTTCTCGTATGTGGTTGGGGATTTATTCAGAACGTGTCAGTTTCTGTTATGTGAGTTTTATTCTGTACTTGTCATTTTCTAAATTTGTAACATGGGTTTTCCTCTGTACCTGCCAGTTTCTGGGATGTGAGTGTGATTTTTTTGCATGTACCTGTCTGTTTCCAGTATGGGAATGTAGGTAAAACTCTGTAATTCTCAGTCTCTGGGATGTGAGTGTGCGTTTTACTCTGTATCTGTCAGACTCTGGTATGCGAGTGGGGTTTTATTCTGTATCTGTCATTTTCTGGTATGTTAATGTGGGCTTTAATCAGTACCTGCCAGTTTCTGATATGCGAGAGTGGATTTTAGCCTATATATGTCAGTTTATGATATGAGAGAGTGAGTATCTCTATTTGTCTTTTATGTAAGTGTAAGTTTTACTCTGTATAGCTTAGTCTCTGGTATGGGAGTGTGGATTTTGCTCTATAGCTGTCTGTCTGTGTGATGCAAGTGTGGATTTTACTCTGTATCTGTTCGTCTCTGATGTGAGAGTGTGAGTTTTACTCTGTATCTGTCAGTTTCTGGTATGCAAGTGTGGTTTTCCTCTATCATTCAGGCTCTGGGATGAAAGTGTGAGTTTTACTCTGTATGTTAATATCTGCGACGTGAGTCTGGGTTGTACGCTGTAACTTTCATTTTCTCAAATCTGAGTTGGGTTTTATTTTGTACCTGTCAGTTTCTAGTATATGAATAGGGGGTTTTAATCTGTACCTGTCAGTTTCTGCTGTGATAGTGCTGCATTTGTGCTGTATCTATTAGTTTCTGATGTGTGAGTCTGTTTTAATCAGTACCTGTTCGGCTGTGGGATGTGAGCGTGTGTTTGACTCTGCATCGGTCAGTGTCTTTTATGTGGCTGTTGATTTTACTCTGTAGCTGTCGCTCTCTGGGATGTGAACGTGGGTTTGACTCTGTATCTGTCATTTTCTCATGTGTGAGTGTGTTATAGACTGTATGTGTCATTCTCTGTGGTGTCAGTGTGGGCTTTATTCTGTATCTGTCAGTCTTTGGAATGTGAGTTTGGTTTTAATCTTTACCTGTCAGTTTCTGGTATTTGTCTGTTGTTGTTACTCTCCAATTGTTAGTTTCCAGGATGTGATTGTATATTTTAATCAGTACCTGCCAGTTTCTTGTACAGGAGTGTGGATATTAGTCATATCTTCCAGTCTCTGGTATGTGAATGTGTGTTTTACTTTATAGCTGTCTGACTCTGGAATGCAAGTGTGTATTTTATTCTGTATCTATTGGCTTACAGAATGTGTTAACAAAAACTGAGAGGTACAGAATAAAAGTTATGTGAATATCCATTTTACTCTGTACCAGTCACTTTCTGATATGTGAGTATGGATTTTAACCTATATCTGCCAGTCAGTCAGTCTGTTACCATATGTGATTGTGATTCAATCTCAATCTGTCATTCAGTGTGCCCGAGAGTATGTATCATTCTGTCTCTCTCAGTCCCTGGCACTGCGTGTGGGTGTGGGGTCCATTCTGTGTGTCTCAGTCTCTGGCACTGTGTGGGTGTATCTCAGTCCATGGCACTGTGTGTGGGTGTGGGGTTCATTCTGTGTGTCTCAGTCTCTGGCACTGTGTGTGGGTGTGGGGTTCATTCTGTGTGTCTCAGTCTCTGGCACTGTGTGGGTGTGGGGTTCATTCTGTGTCTCTCAGTCCATGGCACTGTGTGTGGGTGTGGGGTCCATTCTGTGTGTCTCAGTCTCTGGCACTGTGTGGGTGTGGGGTTCATTCTGTGTCTCTCAGTCCATGGCACTGTTTGTGGGTGTGGGGTTCATTCTGTAGCTGTCAGTTTCTGCTACTGTTTGAGAGTGTGAGATTCACTCTGCCTCTATTAGAATGGTGATGTGTGAGAGTGCGAGATTCATTATGTAATTGACAGTCTCTTGTACGTGCTATTCTTGCTCTGTGTGACTGTTGGATTCTGTTCCTTCTTTAGGCCTATGCTAGTTTGCGATTATCTGTGATTGTCTCAGGAGGAGGTTTGGTTCAGTCCATTACCTCCGTTTCCCTGCTCTTGTATGTTAGTTGCTGGGTTTGAGAGTCAGTGTACCGACACCAGTGTGGATTGACACCGTGTCAGTCAGTCCTTGTGTGTGAGTAAGGGGGTGAAAATGGATCTGCCTCTCAGAGCGATATGTTTGGACTTATTGTACTGTTCCAAGTGACTGTAAGATTCATAATGTAACTTTGGGATTTGGATCACTGTGGGACTGACAGCTTCTGCTGCCTGTGACAATATGATTGAGGTCAGTTCTGTGTCTCTGCGCGCTGTGAGTGATAATGTACTTACTGTGTGTGAGAAGGAGCTGCCTGCACTGTTCCTTGTGTTCCGGGTGGAGGAAAGATCACATTTATTCTGGGGGTGAAGTATTTTGCTCCAAGAATAATGAGAAAAATATTAGGTACAAGTCATGGACAGGTGCCCTTAGACTATAACAATAAAGTTATAATTAATGTATATTTTTATAATAAAGTAAAGTATCTGGAGAGAGGAATGCGCGATACAAACAGTGACATTGTCTGACCTCACTGCAGTGCAGCGGCACTCAGATTCTCTCATCATCATCATCATAGGCAGTCCCTCGAACTAGGATGACTTGCTTCCACGTGAGTTCACAGATGTTTCAATGAAGGACCCGATATTCCAGTCCTGAACTCCATTTGAAAGGGTGGAAGATGCCTGTGCGTGGATTTTTTTTAACGTGTGGTGACCATTACACATCAGCCACCACACGGGCTTGACAGAGCTAGGACTTTATCCAGTGGCAAGGGTTGACCAGGACTGGCCTGTGCTGCCCCTGGGCCCTCGGCTCTTCTGGGCCCTGTACCCTCATTCTCTGCACCTCCGCCATGATCTCTCAGCGCTCCTCCGCCACAAAACACTCGCCGCACCTTCGCCATGATCTCCCACCGCACATCCACACCAAACATTCGTCGAACCTCCGCCACGATCACCCACCGAATCTCAGCCATGATCCCTCAATGTCCCTCCGCCTCGATCACTCACCACACCTCCGCCACGACCATGAGCAGAGGAGCGGGACGGTTGTGGCGGAGGTGCAGCGAGTGATCAGATTCCCCACACCAGCTGTGTCAGACGGTTCGATAGTAAGTTATCAGCATCCAGACACAACCCAAACCCAGCACTGGTCCATGAATGGGAACACCCGATTGGCACAGTCCAGGTTTATATCTCCCACTCACATGGGACAATCTGTAAAATTCTGAATCGCTTCCTGGATTATAAGCACAGGTACCTGGGCTGTACAACAATTGTTTTCAGTCTAATGAAACAGAGCTGAGAGCCTGTACAGTTAACAGAATGTCACAGATGTATCTGAGGGAGCGACAATGTATCTCTCGATCAGCTGCAACATGGTTCTAGAGAATTCAACACACCAAAACAAAATAACCCATTTTTGAAATGTCTCCTGTCACACTCCTATCCTGGTGCCTGCAATAGATGCACTTTGTGACACTCCTCACATCCTCACTGTCAGGCTGTGTTTCCACTGTTCACTATCCAAGAACAACAGGAACATCCACTACTGATTTGGGGAAAGAAAGCAGCACTGATTTGAAAGAGCGAGGTGATTTACTTTCTCTGTTACCTTACACCGTACACACACAGCCCGAGAATGGCCTCTCCCTTCTCCCACTCACTCCATGTTCCGGAACTAGTTCCTGCTCCACTCTGCCCCTTACAAACAGCCCCCGACTGCCGCTGAACTTACCCCGACTCAAAGCCCATCTGCGGACACAGTCCCAATGTGATGAGCTGCTGTAAGGAGGCTGCTGTTTGCTCTCTTACTCTGGCCCGGGATATTTCTGCTCCCTGATGTGTTCAACGATCATCAGCCCAGCACAGAGCTGGATGAGGGGAGCTCGCCTGGGCCCTTCCCGTCGGTTTAAACACTGGGCGGGGATGGGAGGAGCGGAGCAGCATGTATTTAGCGCATGCTCAGACATCTTTTTGTCACATCTAAATCAGCAAAAATGGGATTGTTTCATAAGTTGATTTTATCTCTAATTAAATAGGCCACATTGAGAGGATTTTAATTATAATCCGAATTACCAACAAAATGATTCGGTGAGCCAGACACTGGAGTGGGATTTCCTAAAGAGTTTTACTCTTTCCGTTAGTCTCTGGTGTGTGAGTGTGCCCCTGTCATTTCTGATAGGGGACTATGGGTTTTACTTGCTGCATATTATTGTTCTGATAACTGGGTGTGGGTTTTATTCTGTACCTGTCAGTCTCTGCTATGGGAATGTGGGTTTTATTCTGTACCTGTCAGTCTCTGTGATGCGAGTGTGGGTTTTACTCTACCTGTCAGTTTCTAGTATGCGAGTGTGTTTTTTTTATCCTTAGTTTATGGTGGGAGAGTGTGGGTTTTACTCTGTACCTGTCAGTTTCTAATATGTGAGTGTAGGTTTTGTTTCAGTACCTGTCAATCTCTGGAATGTGAGTTTGGGTTTATTCTATTTTAACCTGGCTATGAACCCTGCTCCCTCGCGGCATAGGTGTTCTCTGGAAATACACTCAGCAGATCATTTTGCCAATTATTCAAAAGTTTCAGATAAATGCACAAAATGACCAAACTGCTTCAAAAACAGACACAGGCTGTCAAAAATAATGAAAAACAAGGCCCAGTAGATTGAGAGAGAGAGAGAGCTCGGGCTGGTGGGAATCCATCACTGGATCGTTCACACAAGCCGAGTGGATTAATTTGGTGATAGTACGAATTCACTGGTAGGTATTCGTTGAATAAGGTAAATAATCACTAGATTGGAATTTAGCTTTTGTCTTGTAACATCACAGATAAGTGGATCACAAGCAGGGTGGAGGAATGTGGTGATAGTAGGAATTCATTGCAAATTATTGACCTGGTTAGGAAATTGACTGAGCTGTAGGAGACAGAGGGTAGGGACAAAGGTTGGTTCTCAAGTTGGCAGGATGTGGTGTCCCACAGGGATCTGTGTTGGGGCTTCAACTATCTTCAGTATTTATCAATGACTTAGTTGATGGCATAGAAAGTCATATATCGAAATTTGCCCCTGACAAAAGATAGGCGGCATTGCAGGCAGTGTAGTTGAAAGCATCAAATTACAAAGGGATAGCGATAGCGATAGATTAAGTTAATGGGCAAAACTGCATCAAATCGATTTCAATGTAGACACTTTGGACCTAAAAAGGATACAAGAGGGTACTTAGTAAATGATGAAAAGCTAAAAACAGTGGAGGTCCACAGAGACTTGGGAGTCCAGGTACATAGATCATTAAAATGTCATGAACAAGTACAGAAAATAATCAGAAAGGCTGATGGAATGCTGGTTTTTACATCGAGAGCACTAGAATACTAGGGGGTAGAGGTTATGCTGCAGCTATACAAAGCCCTGGTTAGCCAACACCTGGAGCATTGAGAGCAGTTCTGGGCACCATGCCTTAGGAAGGTTATATTGGCCTTGGAGGGAGTGCAGCGTAGATTTACCAGAATGATACTCGGACTCGAAAGTTTAAGATATGAGGAAAAATTACACAAATTAGAGCTGTATCCCCTAGAATTTAGGTTAAGGGCTGATCTGATCGAAGTTTAAGATATTAAGCGGAACAGATGGGGTAGATAGAGAGAAACTATTTCCCTTGGGGATTCTCGGACTCGGGGCATAGTCTAAAAATTAGAGCCAGAACTTTTAGCAGTGAAATGAGGAAACACATTTATACATAATAGGTGGTAGAAGTTTGGAACTCGCTTCTTCAAACACCAATTGATGCTAGGTCAGTTGTTAATTTTAAATCGGAGATTGATAGCTGTTTGTTAACTAAAAGTATTAAAGGATCTGGCCAAAGGTGGGTATATGGAGTAAGGTCATAGATCAGCCATCATCTCATTGAATGGGGGAACAGGCTCGAGGGGCTCAATGGCCTACTCCTGTTCAGTCCTGGCAACTGCTCCATAGGGTGAACTAATCCAAATAGAGATTCATTTGCTGAGACTCTGGAACAGTTGTTTTCTGCTGTTAAATACCAGAATCAAATTGATTAGAATGCACCAATTGAAACAGAAAATTCAGCACTTTCTGGGGAGGTGAATGGCCGAGACACATTGATACTAAACTGTATTTAGTGACCAATAGAACAAGGAGGAAGAGACAATCTCACACAGACACATACACACATGTAGAGACATACCCACAGAAGCACATACACATTCATATATCAAAATATATACATAAACACATACACAGCCACAAAGATAGACACATATACACTTCTCTAACTGGCGAGAAGCTCGGAGCTGTGGATGAACAGATTTTTCGGGGCAGGGGTATAAAAGGATACGGAGATAAAGCAGGTAGAAGGAGTTAAGAGTCAGATCAGCCCTGATCTCACTGAATGGGGGAACAGGCTCGAGGAGCTGAATGGCCTGTTCCTGTTCCGATGTTCCTTCCTCCACTTTATCTCCAGTGTCACCATCAAGCACTCCCAGGGCACATACAATACTGAGCACATCCTCATTACCTTGGCATTACTACTGTCACTCTGTCCCCAGCCCTACTCTAAACCATTTCTGTTCCTGAATTTATAAACTAGGAAAACTTAGAAACGATAAATCTTCGGGACTGGATGAATTGCATCTACGCAAACTAAACCATGCAAAGGAAGAGGTCATCGAGAGAATTGTGTTCAGTTCTGGACCTCACGAATGATGTATTAGCTTTGGCGGGGGTGCAGCACAGATTCAGCAGATTGATACCGGGGCTAAAAGGGTTAAATTATGAGGGCAGGTGGCATAGACAAGTCTTTTACTTCCTTGAAGATAGAAAATGAAGGATGATATTATTGACATGTTTATGATGATAGAGAGAGAGAGAGAGATACTATTTCATCTGGTGGAAGAGTCCAGAACAAGGAATAAACTTAAAATTAAAGCGAGACCGTTCAGGGGTGTGGCCAGGATGCACTTCTTCACACAAACGTCAGTCGCAATCTGGAAATCTCTCCCCCAAAAAGCTGGAGCTCAACTGAAGCGTTCAAGACTCAGACTGACTGATTTTTGTTAGGTTGGGTTCTGTGTCTGTATATTGACACACAAAGACAAACACACACATGCACAGACATGCTGAAACACACACATGGGTTAAGGGTTTAAGCAGACTTTTAAAGGCACTTGTTCGTCAGTCTGTCTGCTGATTTCGGGCTTGGTTTGGTACAAATCTCACCAAGGACTGTGTTTGAACTCCCCACATTCATTTTACACATCCTTCAGATTGGTAGGGGTGAAAGGTCAGTGTTTTGACCCTCTGTGACACCCAGCCGACTGCTGAAGATTGTTTCGAATGCTGTAACACGTCTTTTCAGAATTCACTAGAGAATTACATAGTATTTACTGCACAGAAACAAGCCATTCCTCCCAACATGTCCATGACGGTGTTTATGCTCCACACGAGCATTCTCTCACCTTAGTTCACCTCACCCTATCATATCCTTCCATTCCTTTCTCCCTCATGTACGTATCTAGCTTCCCCTTAAAGGCACTCTGCTATTCACCTTAACTCCATGTGCTAGCAAGCTCTACATTCTAACCACTCTCTGGGTAAAGAGGTTTCTCCTGAATTCCTGATTGGATTTATTAGTGACTATCTTATATTTAGTTCCTAGTTTTGGACTCCCCACAAGTGGTAACATCTTCTCTACATTGATCCTAACAAACAGCAACATAATTATAAAGATCTCTATGAGCCTTCTCTTTTCTAGAGAAAGAGCCCCAGCATGTTCAGCCATTCTGGATACTTATAACCTCTTACTTCTGGTGTCATCCTTGGAAATCTTTTTTGCAACAGCCACAGTGCCTGTATATCTTTTTCATAATATGAGACCAAAACTGAACACAGTATTCCAAGTGTGGTCCAACCAAGTTCTATATACGTTTAACAAAACTTCGCTACTTTGCAATTCTCTTACTCTAGAAATGAGATCCAGTGCTTTATTTACATTTCCATTGCCTTGTTAACCTGCTTTTAATGATTTGTGCATCTGTCCCCCTCGATCAGTGGTGGGCAAAATACGGCCCATGGACCATTTCCGGCCTGCCAAGACATTCCATCCGGCCCGCTGGATGGGACAGAAATAGAAAGCGAGCCGGATCTCGAGCTGCACATTCGTCTATCCACTTTCACTTCTCATGAGTCAGAGACAGACCCGAACTGCAGCCAAAGAAAAAACATAGTAATACTTCATTCAAATTAATAATTCGCCAAAGCGATTCTCTCTGGCCCGATCTTAAAAGGATCCGTTCCGTAATTCTAGACGCCAATGGCAGACATCAGTACCCAGAATGCACTGCGTATTAGAATATGCCGTATCCAATTTAGAGTGGAGTCATGACTGCTGATCTCCACAAATCTTTTACCGAACACAGTGACTGGCTCTGCATCTTTCTTCTCCCGGTACAATGGCAGGGGAGTTCTCATCTCGCACCAATTGGGACGGCATTAGTAATCTTTGCAGAGGGACATAATGATGACTGAGGTGGGAAAATGATGCTGACACAGGCTCTAAAGGGGCTACAGTTCTATTTCACAGCACTGATTTAGAGAGACCAGAAGATACCACAACATTTTCAACTTTTATCTTTGATTCGGTCCAAGTCAGCATGGATTTATGAAAGGGAAATCATGCTTGACAAATCTTCTAGAATTGTTTGAGGATGTAACTAGTAGAGTGGACAAGAGGGAGCCAGTGGATGTGGTGTATTTAGACTTTCAAAAGTCTTTTGACAAGGTCCCACTCAAGAGATTGGTGTGCAAAATTAAAGCACATGGTATTGGGGTTAATGTACTGACGTGGATAGAGAACTGGTTGGCAGACAGGAAGCAAAGAGTAGGAATAAACAGGTCCTTTTCAGAATGGCAGACAGTGACTAGTGGGGTAACGCAAAGTTCAGTGCTGGGACCCCAGCTATTTACAATATACATTAATGATTTAGACAAAGGAATTGAATGTAATATCTCCAAGTTTGCAGATGACACTAAACTGGGTGGCAGTGTGAGCTGTGAGGAGGATGCTAAGAGGCTGCAGGGTGACTTGGACAGGTTAGGTGAGTGGGAAAATACATGGCAGATGCGGTATAATGTAGATAAATGTGAGCTTATTCACTTTGGTGGTAAAAACAGGAAGGCAGATTATCTGAATGGTGAAAGGTTAGTAAAAGGGGAGTGCAACGAGACCTGGGTGTCATGGTACATCAGTCATTGAAAGTTGAAATGCAGGTACAGCAGGCGGTGAAGGCGACAAATGACATGTTGGCCTTCATAGAGAGAGGATTTGTGTATAGGAGCAGGGAGGTCTTACTACAGTTGTTCAGGGCCTTGGTGAGGCCACACCTTGAATATTGTGTACAGTTTTGGTCTCCTAATCTGAGGAAGGACATTCTTGCTATTAAGGGAGTGCAGCGAAGGTTCACCAGACTGATTCCTGGGATGACAGGACTGACATATGAAGAAAGACTGGATTGACTAGGCTTATATTCAACAAAATTTAGAAGAATGAGAGGGGATCGCATAGAAATAAATAAAATTCTGACGGGATTGGACAGGTTAGATGCAGGAAGAATCTTCCCGATGTTGGGGAAATCCAGAACCAGGGGTCACAGTCTAAGGATAACGGGTAAGCCATTTAGGACCGAGATGAGAAGAAACTTCTTCACTCAGAGTTGTGAGCATGTGGAATTCTCTACCACAGAAAGTTGTTGAGGCCAGTTCGTTAGATATATTCAAAAGGGAGTGAGATGTGGCCCTTTCGGCTAAAGGGATCAAGGGATATGGAGAGAAAGCAGGAATGGGGTACTGAAGTGCATGATCAGCCATGATCATATTCTATGGTGGTGCAGGCTCGAAGGGTCGAATAGCCTACTCCTGCACCTATTTTCTATGTTTCATTTCTAAGCAGTACCGGATACAAGATGTGTATGTAAGATAGCATCTGACTACTACATAAATTTATGTTTATGCAATGTTCTAATTTTTTTTGCGCACGGTCCCTTTAAATTTGCTGCACAGCCGGGCACGATGCAGCTGCACATGCGCAGTGTCTCTTCCAATGGCAGGAGCTGGGGATCGGTCTGCGCGGGACCCAGCGATTGGTGGAATATTGGTGGGCGGCACTCAACAGCTCACCAAAACTTTGTTAAATGGCCCTCCAGCCCAAATAATTGCCCCCCCTGCCCTCGATCTCTTTGCTCCTCAACACCATTTAGACACTTTTTTCCCAAAAATGGAAGACTTGCATTTATATTGCACCTTTCACCACCACCACACATCTCAAAACAAAGCTTTAAAGCAAATGAAGTACTTTTGGAGTGTAGTCATTGTTGTAGTGTGGGAAACGCAGCACCAATTTGCGCACAGCAAGCTCCCACAAACAGCAATGTGATGAGAAGATAAGAAATCGGAGCAGGAGTAGGCCATTCGGCCCATTGAGCCTGCTCCGCCATTCAATAAGATCATGGCTGTTCTGATCATGGACTCAGCTCCACTTCCCTGCCCGCTCCCTATAACCCTGTATTCCTTTATCACTCAAAAATCTGTCTATCTCCGCCTTAAGGATATTCAAAGACCCAGTCTCCACAGCTCTCTGGGGCAGAGAATGCCACAGATTTACAACCCTCAGAAAAAGTTCCTCCTCATCTCAGTTTTAAATGGGCGGTCCCCTTATTCTGAGACTATGTCCCCTAGTTTTAGTTCCCCTATGAGTGGATATATCCTTTGTGCATCCACCTTATCAAGCCCCCTCATTATCTTGTATGTTTCAATATGATCACCTCTCATTCTTCTGAACTCCAATGTGTATAGGCCCAACCTACTCAACCCATCTTCATAAGTCAACTCCGGAATCAACCTAGTGAACCTTCTCTGAACAGCCTCTAGTGAAAGTATATCCTTCCTTAAATAGAGACCAAAACTGTATGCAGTACTCCAGGTGTGGCCTCACCAATACCCTGTACAGTTGTAGCAGGACTTCTCTGCTTTTATACTCTATCCCCTTGCGATAAAAGCTAACATTCCATTTGCCTTCCTGATTACGTGCTGTACCTGCATACTAACTTTTTGTGTTTCGTGCACAAGGATCCCCAGATCCCCAGATCCCCCTGTACTGCAACACTTTGCAATTTTTCTCCATTTAAATTGTAATTTGCTTTTCTATTTTTACTGCCAAAGTGGGTCAATGTGAGGATAACCTCACATTTTGCCACATTATACTCCATCTGCCAGATTTTTGTCCACTCACTTAGCCTGTCTATATTCCTCTGCAGATTTTTTTGTGTCCTCCTCACAACTTGCTTTCCCACCCATCTTTGTATCATCAGCAAACTTGGCTACATTACACTCGGTCCCTTCATCAAGTCATTAATATACATTGTAAATAGTTGAGGACCTCGCACCCTGCGACACCCCACCATTCACTGTTGGCCAACTGGAAAATGACCCATTTATCCCGACTCTCTGTTTTCTGTTAGTTAGCTAATCCTTTACCCATGCTAATATATTACCCCCTACCCCGTGAACTTTTATCTTGTGCAATAACCTTTTATGTGGCACCTTATCGAATGCCTTCTGGAAATCCAATTAAACCACATCAACTGGTTCCCCCTTATCCACCCTACTCGTTACATCCTCAAAGAGCTCCAGCAAATTTGTCAAACATGATTTCCCTTTCATAAAACTATGCTGACTCTGCTTGATTGAATTATGCTTTTCCAAATGTCCCGCTACTGCTTCCTTAATAATGGACTCCAGCATTTTCCCCAACGACAGATGTTAGGCTAACTGGTCTATAGTTTCCTGCTTTTTGTCTGCCTCCTTTTTTAAATAGAGGCGTTACATTTGCGGTTTTCCAATCCACTGGGATTGTCCCAGAATCCAGGGAATTTTGGTATATTACAATCAATGCATTCACTATCTCTGTAGCCACCTCTTTTAAGACCCTAAGATGTAAGTCATCAGGTCCTGGGGACTTGTCCACCTTTAGTCCCATTATTTTACCGAGTACGACTTCATTAGTGATAGTGTTAAGTTCCTCCCTCCATATAGCCCCTTGATTATCCACTATTGGGATGTTTTTAGTGCCTTCTACCGTGAAGACCGATGCAAAATATTTGTTCAACATCTCTGTGATTTCCTTGTTCTCCATTATTAATTCCCCATCTCATCCTCTAGAGGATAACGACCAGACAATCTGTTTTTGTAATGTTGAAGGATAAATACGGGCCAGGAGACCGGGAATAACTCCTCTGCTCTTCCTCGAAATAGTGTCACGGGACCTTTTACATGCACCTGAGGGAGCAGACGGGGCTGTGGTTTAACGTCGCTTCTGAAAGACGGCACCTGATAGTGCAGCACTCCCTCAGCACTGCACTGGATTGTCAGCCTAGATTTTTGTGCTCAAATCCCTGGTGTGGGAATTGTACCCACAATCTTATAACTCAGAGGTTAGAGTGCTACTCACTGAGCCACACCTGACACGGAGTACGTGGCCTCCTATTCCACCTACCAAAATGCACCACGTCACAGCTATTTATATTGGAAGTAGAATCATAGAAGTTTACAGCACAGAAGGAGGTCATTTTGGCCCATCGTGCCCGTGCCGGCCAACAAGAGGCTATCCAGCTGTAACCCTGCAGGTTACAACACTTCAAGTGCACATTTCAAGTATTTTTTTAATGTGGGGGAGGGTTTCTATCTCTACCACCCTTTCAGGCAGTGAGTTCCAGACCCTCACAACCCTCTGCGTGAAGAAATTTCCCCTCAAATCCCCTCTAAATCTTCTACCAATTATTTTAATTTATGCCCCCTGGTTGTTGAATCCTCTGCTAAGGGAAATAAGCCCTTTCTATCCCCTTTATATCTAGGCCCTTATAATTTTATACACCTCAATGAGGTCTCCTCTCAGCCTCCTCTGTTCCAGGGAAAACAAATCCAGCCTATCCAATCTGTCCTCATAGCTAAGATTCTCCACTCCTGGCAACATCCTTATAAATCTCCTCTGTACCCTCTCCAGTGCAATCATGTCCTTCCTGTAATGTGGTGACCAGAACTGCACGCAGTACTCCAGCTATTTTTTTTGAAACAGTTCAAGCATAACCCCCTGCTCTTGTATTCTGTGCCTCGGCTAATAAAGGAAAGCATTCCGTATGCATTCTTAACCACCTTATCTATCTGTACTGCTACTATCAGGGATCTGTGGACATGCACTCCAAGGTCCCTTTATTCCTCTACACTTCTCAGTGTCCTACCATTTAATGTGTATTCCCTTTCCTTGTTAGCCCTCCTCATATGCATTACCTCACACTTCTCTGGATTAAATTCCATTTGCCACTGTTTTGACCAGTTGATTGATATCTTCCTGCAGTCCGCAGCTTTCTTCATTATCAACTACACAGCTTAGTATCATCTGCAAACTTCCTAATCATACCCCCTATATTCAAGTCTATATTCAAGTATATTACAAAAAGCAAGGGGCCTAGTACTGAGCCCTGCGGAACCCCACTGGAAACATCCTTTCAGTCACAAAAACATCCATCAACCATTACCCTTTGCGTCCTGCCTCTGAGCCAATTTTGGATCCAACTTGCCACTTTGCCCTGGATCGCATGGGCTTTTACTTTCGTGACCAATCTGCCATGTGGGACCTTATCAAAAGCTTTGTAAAATCTATATACACTACATCATACGCTTGGCCCTCATCCACCCTCCTGGTTACCTCCTCGAAAAATTCAATCAAGTTAGTTAGACACGACCTTCCCTTAACAAATCCGTGCTGACTGTCCTTGATTAATCCGTATCTTTCTAAGTGAAGGTTTATCCTGTCCTTCAGGATTTTTTCCAATAATTTTCCTACCACGGAGGTTGGGCTGACTGGTTTGTAATTACTCAGTCTATCCCTTTCTCCCTTCTGAAACAAAAGTACCACATTAGTAGTCCTCCAGCACCATATCTAAAGCCAGAGAGGATTGGAAAATGGTGGTTGAGCAGTTATAATGAGGGATGTTCAAGAGGTCAGAATTTGAGGAGCAAGATATCTTGTGGGGTTGTGAGGCTGAAAAAGATTAGAGAGATAGGGAGGAGCAAGACCATGGAGTGATTTGTAAACAAGGATGAGAATTTTGAAATCGAGGCTTTGTTTAACTGGGAGCCAATGTAGGTCAGAAAGCACAGGAATGACGGGTGATCTTGACTTGATGCGGTGGGTTAGTACATGGGGGGCTGCTGAGATTTGGATGACTTCAAGTTTACATAGTGAGGAATGTGGGAGACTGGCCAGGAGTGAGTTGGAGTAGTCAAGTCTAGAGGTAACAAAGACATGAGTGAGGGTTTCAGCAGCACAAGAGCTGAGGCAGGGGCGGAGGTGGGTAATGCTACGGAGGTGGAACAAGGCGGTTTTAGTTATGCCACGGATATGTAGCTGGAAACTCATTTCTGGGTCAAATATGACACCTAGGTTGCAAGCAATCTTGTTCTCCCTCAGGTTGATGCTAGGGAGAGGGATGGAGTCAGTGGTTAGGGAATGCAGTTTGTGGCGGGGACCAAAGATAATGGCTTCGGTCTTCCCAATATTTAATTGTAGAAAATTTCTGCTCATCCAGTACTGGATGTCGGACAAGCAATCTGACAATTTAGATACCAAGCATGGGTCAAGACAAATGGTGGAGAGGTCGAGCTGGGTGTCCTCAGCATACATACAGAAACTGATTTCTGTATATAGATGAGAAATAAGAGGGAAACAAGGAGTGGGAAGAGAAGCCATTGCACGATATTTTCTGGCTACAATTAGATAGGTAAGAATGGAACCAGGCGAGTGCAGTCCCACCTAGCTGGACATTGGTGGAGAGGCACTGGAGGAGGATGGAGTAGTCAACTGTGTCAGAGGTGCAGCAGAAGTTAGAACCTAAAGCAAGTTTTCCACTAGATTAACAGTGACTCCAATCCACTTATGTTACGTTATAAGAACATAAAAAAATAGGAGCAGGCCATTCGGCCCCTCGAGCCTGATCCACCATTCAAGAATATCATAGCTGATCTTCTACCTCAACTCCACTTCCCTCATATCCCTTCACCCCTTAATATTCAAAAATGTATCAACCTGTCTTGAATATACTCAAAGACTGAGCATCCATAGCCCTTTGGGGTAGAGACTTCCAAAGAGTCACCATCTTCTGAGAGAAGAAATTTATCTTCATCTCAGTCCTAAATGGCCGACCATTTAATCTGAGATTGTGACTCCTGGTTCCAGACTCCCAGCCAGAGGAAATATCCTTCCTGCATCTACCCTGTCAAGCCCTTTAAGAATTGTGTATGTTTCAATTAGATCACCTCTCATTCTTCTAAACTACAGAGAATGTCGGCCTAATCCACTCAATCTCTCCTTATAGGACAATCCCCTCATCCCAGGAATCAGTCTGGTGAACCTTCATTCCTCAATGGCAAGTATATCCTTTCTTAGGCAAGGAGACCAAAACTGTACACAATACTTCAAATGTGGTCTCACCAGGGCAGTATGTAATTGCAGTAAGACATCTTTACTCTTATACTCAAATCCTCTTATAAGAAAGGTCAACATACCATTTGCTGTCTTAATTGCTTCCTGTACCTGCATGTTAACTTTCAGTGATTCATATACATGGACACCCAGGACCCTCTGAACAACAGCATTTTCCAATCTTTCAACATTTATAAACTACTCTGCTTTTCTATTTTTCCTACCAAAGTGGATAACTTCACATTATATTCCATTTTCCATCTTCTTGCCCACTCACTTAGCCCATCTATATCCCTTTGAAGTTTCTTTGCATTTTGCATCATCCTCACAATTTACATTCCCACCTAGCTTTGTATCATCAGCAAACTTGGATATCATCCAAATCATTGATATATATATTGTGAATAGCTGGGGCCCAAGCCCTGATCCTTACCGTACCACTCCACTAGTTAAAGCCTGCCAACCCGAAAATTACCCGTTTATTTCTACTCTGTTTTCTGTCCGTTAATCAATCCTCAATCCATGCTCGTGTCCACAGTAAATGACACAAGGTCAGCCCACTGGATGGAACCTCGGGCGCCCTGAGCTTGATCTTAGGTGTCTCCAGTCCCGACTGCCCCCTTACATCAGTCTCCCCTCACTTTTATACCCTGCAGTGATCCATCTCTGGGTTTTGGCAGGAAGCTGGGAAAAGACAGCTGGAACTTCTCTAATCTGTGATTTACAAGTACACTTTCCCTGGTTCCCAGCAGTTACTTTTCTTCAGTAATTTTCCAATTATCCCTAAACTCCCCTGCCTGCTGTTAGTTGTTGTATCTTATTAGTTTCATAATTATAGGTATAAACATCACACATTATAATCTAACCTGTTCTATTACTTACTTTGGTTTAAGCTTATATTGTCCTGTACTATTTTATGATTTTATAACCAATCCTCAATCCATGTGAGTATATTACCCCCAATCCTATGAGCTCTAATTTTGTTTAATTATCTCTTGTCGAATGCCTTCTGAAAATCCAAATACACCATATCCACTGGTTCCCCCCTTATCTATTCTGCTAGTTACCACCTCAAAAAACGCTAACAGGTTTGTCAAACATGATTTCAGTTTTATAAATCCGTATTGACTCTGCCCAATCCTATTATTATTTTTAATAGTGCCCTGTTACCACATCCTTATAATAGATTCTAGCATTTTCCTTACTACTGATGTCAGACTAACTGGTCTGTGGTTCCTTGTTTTCTCTCTCCCTCCTTTCTTAAATAGTGGGGTTATATTTGGTACCTTCCAATCCGCACGAAGGGAGAGAGAGCAAATGAGTGAGAGGAAGATTGACACGGAAGGGAGAGAGAGCTGGACAGAGTGAGATCAAACAGACAGCAAAGTAAGTGAGACAGAGAGACTTAAATCCAAAAGGGGGAGTGGGAGAGACAGAATGAGGCAGAGAAAGAGAGGAAAGGAAGATAAGATATTGGCCGGGATGGCAAGAGAGAAGAGAATAAGGCAGAGAGAAGAGAGAGGGGTGAAAGAGGCGGAGAGAGGTAGACTGAGAACATAGCAGAAAGAGGGACAGAGAAGCAGAGAAGAGAAAGGTGGAAAGAGTGAGAGACAGTGAGTCAGAGAGAAATGAGAGAGGTAGAGATCTTATTGAATGGCGGAGCAGGCTCGAGGGCCAAATGGCCTACTCCTGCTCCTATTTCTTATGTTCTTAATAGAGCAAATGTGAATTAGAGAGAGAGAGAGAGAGAGAGAAGGTGGGGGAAGAGAGAGAAATTGAGAAAGAAACAGGTGGAGATATGAGAGTGCTTCTTCGGCAGCCCCTCCCAAACCAGTGACCTCTACCATCTAGAAGGACAAGGGCAGCAAGCACATGGGAACACCACCACCAGCACGTTCCCCTCCAAGTCACACACCATCCTGATATGTAAGAATATCACCGTTCCTTCGTCGCTGGGTCAAAATCCTGGCACTCCCTCCCTCACCATCATCATAGGCAGTCCCTCGAATCGAGGATGACTTGCTTCCACGTCAAAAAGTTCACAGGTGTTTCAATGAAGGACCTAAAATTCCAGGTCCCGTACTACATGTTGAAGGGTGGAAGATGCCTGTGCGTGGATTTCTTTTAACGTATGGAGACCGTTGCACACCAGCCACCACACGGGCTTGACAGAGCTAGGTCTTGGTCCAGTGGCAAGGATTAACCAAAACGACTGGAGACCAGCTGTGCTGCACGGACCTAATGCGCACATATGACACAGTGTGGACGGCCCGTGCTGCCCCTGCGCCCTCGCCTCTTCTGGTCCCCAAACTCACGCCTCTCCTAGGTCCCGATCATGTCCCTCTACAATCTCTCGCCGCTCCTTCGCCCTGACCGCACCGCTCCACCACACGGACTGCAGCGGTTCAAGAAAGTGGCTCACGACCATCTTCTCAAGGGCAATTAGAGATGGGTAATAAATGCTGGCCTTGCCAGCGAAGCCCACATCCCATGAACGAATTAAAACAAAAGTCATCTTCTCTTTTCAAGAGGAAGAGACCCAGCCTGTTCATCCTTTCCTAATAGGCATAACCTCGCATTTCTGGTATCATAATTGTAAACCTAATTTCCACCCTCGCCAATGCCTCTATATCCTTTTTATAATATGGAGATCACAATTGTACACAGTACTCCAAATGTGGTCTAACCGAGGTTCGATACAAGTTCAACATAACTTAGCTACTTTTTAATTCAATCCCCCTGGAAATAAACCCGAGTGCTTGGTTTGCTCTTTTTAACGGCCTTATTAACCTACGTTGCTACTTTGGTGATTTTTGCATTTGTATTCCGAGATCACTTTGCTCTTCTGCCCCATTTAGATTCTGGTTTTCCAACTAATATGTGACCTCCTTATTTCTGTTACCAAAATGCAATATCTCACATTTATCAGTGTTGAAATTCATTATATGCCAATTCTGCAAATATATTAATGTAATAAGACATGTAGTACAGCAGGGATTAGATACAGAGTAAAGCTCCCTCCACATTGACCCTTCAAACACTCCCAGGGCATAGACAACACGGGTTAGTGACAGAGTAATGCTCCCTCTGTACTGTCCCATCAAACATTCCCAGGTCATATTTAGCACGGGCAAGGTACAGAGTTAAGTTCCCTCTACATATATATATATATATATATATATATAGTAAAGCTCCCTCTATACTCCCCATCAAACACTCCCAGGCCAACTACAGCCTGGTTTAGATACAGAGTAAATCTCCTTCTCCACCCTCCCAGGGTAGTTTCCAGTGGGCTTCCGCAGGGCTCAGTACTTGGTCCCTTGCTTTTTGTGATATATATATAATCAATGATTTGGACTTGAATATAAGAGGTATGATTAAGAAGTTTGCAGATGATACAAAAATTGGCCCTGTGCTTGATAATGAAGAAGCAGTAGACTGCAGGAAGGTATCAATGGACTGGTCAGGTGGGCAGAACAATGCCAAATGGAACTCAATCCGGAGAAGTGTGAGGTAATGCATTTGGGGAGGGCTAATAAGGAAATGGAATACACAATAAATGGTAGGACACTGAGAAGTGTAGAGGGACAAAGGGGGGTGGTTAAGAAGGCATACGGGATACTTGCCTTTATTAGCCGAGGCATAGAATAGAAGAGTAGGGAGATTATGCTTGAACTGTATAAAAAACTACTTAGGCCACAGTTAGAGTACTGCGTGCAGTTCTGGTCACCACAGTACAGGAAAGATGTGACTGCCCCAGAGAGGTTAGAGGAAATTTACGAGGATGATGCCTGGACTGGAGAATTTTAGCTATGAGGAAAGATTGGATAGGCTGGGGTTGTTTTCTTTGGAACAGAGGAGACTTAGGAGACCTAATTGAGGTGTATAAAATTATGAGGGTCCTAGATAGAGCAGATAGGAAGGACCTATTTCCCTCAGCAGAGGGTTGAATAACCATGGGGCATAGATTTCAAGTAAGTGGTAGGAGATTTAGAGGGGATTTGAGGAGAAATATTTTCACCAAGGTTGGTGGGGGTCTGAAACTCACTGCCTGAAAGGGTGGTCGAGGCAGAAACCCTCATAGCATTTATAAAATTACTTGGATATGCACTTGAAGTGTCGTAACCTACAAGGCTACGATCCAAGAGCTGGAAAGTGGGATCAGGCTGGAAGGCTCTTTGTCAGCAAGCACGGACATGATGGGCCGAATGGCCCTCTTCTGTGCTGTAAATTTCTATGATTCTCTGATCGCAAGGCTAGGAGAGGCACTCTTGAAGGTATGGGGAGCTCGGACTTACCCGTGGGAGTAACAGACGGCAAGAGAACTCAAATAATCCCGAGCAATGCGGTGTTAGTTGTGGCTCAGTGGTAGTCTCTGAGTCAGTAGGTTGTGGGTTCAAGTCCACCCCCAGAGCATGGAGCATAAAATCATTCCAATGCAGTGCAGAGGGAGCGCTGCACTGTCGGGGGTGCCTTCTTTCACATGAGACCCCATAAAAGCAGAAGAAATAGGAGCAGGAGTAGGCTATTTGGCCCCTCGAGTCTGCTCCGTCATTCAATAAGATGGCTGATCTGATCTGATCTTGCCTTCAACTCCACTTCCCTACTCGCTCCTCATAACCCTCGACTCCCTTATCGTTCAAAAATCTGTCTATCTCCACCTTAAATATATTTAATGACCCAGCTTCCACAGCTCTCTGGGGCAGAGAATTCCAAAGGTTCATGGTCCTCAGAGAAGAAATTCCTCCTCATCTCCATTTTAAATAGGCGACCCCTTATTCTGAAACTATGCCCCCTAGTTTTAAATTCCTCCACAGGGGAGAGCATCCTCTCTGCGTCTACCCTGTCAAGCCCCCTCAGAATCTTATATGTTTCAATAAGATCACCTCTCATTCTAAACTCCAATGAATATAGGCCCAACCTGCTCAACCTTTCTTCATAAGACAACCCTTTCATCTCAGGAATCAACCTCGTGAACCTTCTCTGAACTGCCCCCAATGCAAGTATATCCCTCCTTAAATAAGGAGACCAAAACTGTACGCAGTACTCCAGGTGTGGTCTCACCAACAGTGTAGTTGTAGCAGGACTTCCCTACTTTTATACGCATCCCCCTTGCAATAAAGGCCAACATTCCATTTGCCTTCTTAATTACGCTGTACCTGCATGCTAACTTTTTGTGCATCATGTACAAGGACCACAGATTCCTCGGTGTTGCAGCATTTTCTAATCTCTCCCCATTTAAATAATAATTTGCTTTTTTATTTTTCCTACCAAAGTGGATTACCTCACATTTTCCCACATTATACTCCATCTGCCAAACTTTTGCCCACACACTAAGCTGATCTATATCCCTTTGTAGATTATTTGAGTTTTCCTCACAACTTGCTTTCCCACTTATCTTTGTATCATCAGCAAGTTTAGCTACATTCACTCGATCCCTTCATACAAGTCATTAATATAGATTGTAAATAGTTGAGGCCCCAGCACTGATCCCTGTGGAGGCACCCCACTAGTTACAGTTTGCCAGCCTGAAAATGACCCATTTATCCCTACTCTCTGTTTTCTGTTAGTTAGCCAATCCTCTCTCCATGCTAATATATTACCCCCAATCCCATGAGCTCTTCTCTTGCGCAGTAACCTTTTATGTGGCATCTTATCGAATGCCTTCTGGAAATCCAAATACATGACATCTACTGGTTCCCCTTTATCCACCCTGTTCATTACATCCTCAAAGAACGCCATCAAATTTGTCAAACATGATTTCCCTTTCATAAAACCATGCTGACTCTGCTTGACTGCATTATGATTTTCTAAATAATGGACTCCAGCATTTTCCCAATGACATGTTAGTCTAACTGGTCTGCAGTTTCCCGCTTTCTGTCTCCCTCCATTCTTAAATAGGGGAATTACATCTGCTGGGATCTCTCCAGAATCCAGGGATTTTTGGTAGATTACAACCAATGTGGCCACCATCTCTGCAGCCATTTCTTTTAAGACCCGAGGATGCAGGCTATTAGGACCAGGGGACTTGTCCACCTTTAGTCCCATTAGTTTGCCTAGTACCTTTTCTCCCTAGCAATAGTGATTGTTTTAAGTTCTCCCCTCCCAATAGCCCCTTGATTATCAATTATTGGGATGCTTTCAGTGTCTTCTGCAGTGAAGACCGATACAAAATATTTATTCAAATTCTCTGCCATTTCCTTGTTTCCCATTATTAATTCCCCAGTCTCCTCTTCTAAGGAACCAACTTAGCTACTCGCTTCCTTTTTATATACCTGTAGAAGCTCGTACTGTCTGTTTTTATATTTCTTGCTAGTTTATTCTCAATTTATTCCCTTTTTTTTCGTCGTCCTTTGCTATTTTCTAAAAAGTTCCCAATCTTCTGGCCTTCATTAATCTTCACAACATTGTATGCCTTTGTTTTCAATTTGATACCACCCTTTACTTCTTAGTTAGCCATGGATGGTTCATCCTTCTTAGAGTCTTTCTTTCTCATTGGAATATATCTTTGCTGAGTTATGAAATATCTCCTTAAATATCTGCCACTCCTTATCTACTGTCTTACCCTTCCTTTGTAATTGCCTTTATTTTTCAGGACACTATTTTGAGACCCAAGTTTCTCACCCTCAAACCGAATTTGAAATTCTACCATACTATAATCACTCTTCCCAAGAGGATCCTTTACTATGAGATCATGAATTAATCTCAGTCTCATTACACATTACCAATTCTAAAATAGTCTGCTCCCTGGTTGGTTCCACAGCGCATTGTTCTAAGAAAACATCCCGAATACACTCTATGAACTTTTCCTCAAGGCTACCTAATCTTTATTTTGATATATCCAATCAATATAAAGATTTAAATCGTCTATGCTTATTGCAGTATCTTTCTTATAAGCCTCCATTATTTCTTGATTTAGATGCTGTCCTGCAGTGTAGCTATTGATAGGGAGCCCATAGACTACTCCCACCAGTGACTTATTTCCCTTATTATTTCTTATCTCCACCCAAACTGATTCTACATCTTGATCTTCTGAGAATCAGAACCATCTGACCTCTCAAGTGGGCATAAAAGATTCCATGACGTTATTTTGAAGAAATCTCTCTGGTGTCCTGGCTAACATTTATCCCTCAACCAACATCACTAAAACAGAGGCCGTGAAAGGCACTTTATAAATACAAAGGAGAAAAGGAACAGTCGGTAACAGGACATCAATTAGTCTCCTCGTGGAGAAATCAAGGAATCGACTCACTGTATGTAGGAAACAAAGCTGATTTATTTCATCGTTGTTTGACAGAGGGTGCAGAAAAGATTTAAAAGAATGATTCCAGGGATGAGGGACTTCAGTTACATGGATAGACTGGTGAAGCTGGGGTTGTTCTTCTTAGAACAGAGAAGGTTGAGAGGAGATTTGATGGAGGTGCTCTAAAATCATCAGGGGTCTGGACAGAGTAGAGAGAAAATATTCCCATTGGCGGAAGGATTGAGAACCAGAGGACACAGATTCAAGGTGATTGGCAAAAGAACCAAAGGCAACATGAGAAAAAACTTTTCTTTAAGCAGCGAGTGGTTAGGATCTGGAATGCACTGCCTGAAAGGGTGGTGGAGGCAGATTCAATTGTGGCTTTCAAAAAGGGAATTGGATAAGTACCGGAAATAAAACATTTGCAGGGCCACGGGGAAAGGGTGGGGAGTGGGACTTGCAGAGAGCCGGCACGGGCTCGACGGTCCGAAAGGCCTCCTTCTGTGCTGTAACCATTCTATGATTCTATGATATCCAGAAAATTAAACTCCAGCCCAGTTAGAGGGATTAATTACACCAGCAGCAACAAACTCCAACTGTCCAAGTGAACATGGTTCAGTCCTGGATGTGATTAACGGCAACAATAAAAGCAGAATCCAACCCCTGCAGTCACTTGTGAACTCGCTGGTGTGACTGAAGGTTGGATAAACGAGTGAAGCCCTTCCCACACTCGGAGCAGATGAATGGCCTCTCCCCAGTGTGAATGCGTTGGTGTGTCAGCAGGTTGGAAGAAAGAGTGAAGCCCTTCCCACACTCGGAGCAGATGAACGGCCTCTCCCCAGTGTGAGTGCGTTGGTGTTTCATCAGATCATTTCTGCTTTTATAGCTCTTTTCACAGTCAGAACATTTAAACGGTCTCTTACTGGTGTGAACAAGTTGGTGTTCAGTGAGGTGGGATGAACGAATGAATGCCTTCCCACACACAGAACAGGTAAAAGGTCTCTCCCCGGTATGAATACGCTGGTGAGCATGAAGCTCGAATGAATTAGTGAATCCATTTCCACACACAGAGCAGATGAACGGCCTCTCTCCTGTGTGAGCTCGCTGGTGACTCAGATGATGAGATGATTTAGCAAACCGTTTCCCACATACGGGACAGACGAACGGTCTCTCCCCAGTGTGAACTCGCTTGTGTTCAATGAGGTGTGAAGATGCAGTGAATTTCTTCCCACACACGGGACAGGTAAACGGCCTCTCCCCAGTATGAACACGCTGGTGTCTCACCAGGCTGGATGAACAAGTGAATCCTTTCTCACACACGGAGCAGGTGAACGGTCTCTCCCCAGTGTGAATTCGCTTGTGTGCCAGCAGGCTGGATGAATAAGTGAATCCCTTCCCACACACAGTGCAGGTGAACGGCCTCTCCCCAGTGTGAACTCGCTGGTGTTCAGTGAGGTGGGATGAACGAGTGAATCCCTTCCCACACGCAGGGCAGGTGAACGGCCTCTCCCTGGTGTGACTGCGTCGATGAGTTTCCAGCGCAGAGGGACAATTGAATCCCTTCCCACAGTCCCCACATTTCCATGGATTCTCCATGGTGCAGGTGTCCTTGTGTCTCTCCAGGTTTGACGATCAGTTGAAGCCTCGTCCACACACAGAACACGTGTACGGTTTCTCCCCGCTGTGAATGATGCGATGTTTTTTCAGGCTGTGTAACTGGTTGAAGCTCTTTCCACAATCAGGGCACTGGAACACTCTCACTCGGGTGTGTGTGTCTCGGTGCTTTTCCAGTCACATTGATGTTTGAAATCTTTTCCCACAGACAGAGCAGACAAACGTTTCTCCTTTCACATTCAAAGGCTGATGATATTCAAGTGAATCGAGTGACTCTGTCAGATCTTGATATGATTGGTTCGAGTTTCCCATCTGTAAATCCTCCTCTTCTAATATCCTGTAAAAGGTGTTTACGAAAGTCAGCACTGGAAGTGCAGGATAGAAATTGAGGACAGACAATCCTACTTTTTATGGAACATTCTTTCGTCTCTTGTTCCCCAAAGCTGTAAATTCCCATCCCACACACTCTCCCTCCACCCTGTGGTGAAATCCAAACTCATCGCACCACCTCCATCATTTCTTTCTTCCATCTGCAGTTTTCTCACTCCCTCTTCTCTGGTTGGGTTCAGTTCTACATCCCATGTGTGCAGACTGAGAATAAATGAGGAAATGATTTTCTCTCAAGGTCACTGGGACCCTAAAGCCCCGCCTGCCCTCTGCTCCTGTACCAAGATGGCCACACAGGCGCCCTGATCCTGTCCAAGAATTCAGCTAGTTACCCCGAGCGGTCGGGTCTATCATCGCAGGTCAAACATGGAGCCTGCGGGCTCATATTTGAGGCCTGAGGCCTACACCAGTGTTTATGAAGCTGCCCAGCCCACCCAGGGGTCTAATTCCTCCGCTGAGCCCACAAGCTCCTACCAACTCGCAGAATGTCACTTCCGCCTCAGACCACCTCCAACATTGGCACTGCGCCTGCTCAGAGCACAGCCCGGTCCCGTGCGCAGGGGGATTCTAGCTACAGAAGTAAACGTTGCAACATTTGGTAGTGAAATGGATTCATTCAGGATAGACAGCAGGGATTATTGCAGGAAATAACAAAGTGCAGCGAGAAAGGAAATGCAATGGATGTTGTGTCGATGGATTGTCAAAAGATGTTTGATAAGGTGCCGGATAGGAGACTTGTTGATCAAATTAAGGCTCATGGTATTAAAGAGAGTGGGGCAGTGTGGAGAGGAAGTTGGGTAAAGGTTAGAAAACAGAGAGTAGTGGTTAATGGATGTTCTTCAGACTGGAGGGATGTAAACAGTGGTGTCCCCAGGGTCAGTGTTGGGACCATTGCTCTTAATATAGAAACAGGGTCTGGGCTAGGGTATAAGCACATAAGAATTAGAAGCAGGAGTAGGCCCTTTGTCCCCTCGAGCCTGCTCCACCATTCAATAAGATCATATTGATTCATCAATTGATCCACCGCTACGAAAAACAATAATAAGAATAAAACCGGACGGACCACTCGGCATCGACCTCCGCACCGGCTACGGACCCGACAATGGCCCACCCAGCCCAGTCTTTCTCACCAACATCTGGGGACTTGTGCCAAAATTGGGAGAGATGGCCCAGACTAGTCAAGCAACAGCCTGACATCGTTATACTCACAGAATCATGCCTTTCAGCCAATATCCCAGATTCCTCCATCACCATCCCTGGGTATGTCCTGTCCCACCGGTAGCGGTACAGTAGTATACAGTCGGGAGGGTGTGGCCCGGAGTCCTCAACATTGACTCAGGACCCCATGAAGTCTCGTGGCTTCAGGTTAAGCATAGATAAGGAAACCTCCTGCTGATTACCACCTACTGCCCTCCTTCAGCTGATGAATCAGTACTCCTCCATGTTGAACACCACGTGGAAGAAGCACTGAGAGTAGCAAGCTGCACCGAATGTACTCTGGGTGGGGGACTTCAATGTCCATCAAGACTGGCTCGGTAGCACCACTACTGACCAGGTGGTGAGAGAAACAACACGAGGGAAAAAACCTACTTATGCCCATCCCTTCGGAAAGGGCGCGAGAGTGGGATCAGCGGCAAGCCTACAAAGGGCGTGAGTCAGCCGAGCAGACAGCCGAATGAGCACCAAGTGACCTGGGAGGATAAGAAATAAAAAGATTCAAAGTGTGGCATCACAGGAAAGCAGGGAAGTGATTGGTTGGTCAGTTTTTCTCTCTTTTCTTGGCATTGGTTTAAATTAAGAGCTGGGATTAAAAATCTAAACTTTCAAAACGTGAAAACTTAACTAAATACATTCGAGATGGCAGGGCAGGCAATGTGTTACTGCTGCTGCATGTGGGAGCTGGTTGACCCCATTGAGGTCCACGGTGACCACATCTGCAGTAAGTGTTGGCTGCTCGAGGAACTTCGGCTCCACGTTGATGAGCTGGAGTCCGAGCTGCAGACACTGCGACACATCAGGGAGGGGGAGAGTTACCTGGACCCTGTGTTCCAGGAGGCAGTCACACCCCTTAGATTAATTAATTCAACTTTGGCCCATGGTCAGGGACAGGAGGGTGTGACTACGAGCGAGGCAGCTGTGGGGATGCAGGGGGTAGTGATGGAGGATCCTCAGCCCTTGCAATTGTCCAACAGGTACGAGATTCGTGCTCCCTGCTTGGACACAGGCAGGGACTGCAGGGAGGATGAGCAAACTGACCACAGTGCCGTGGTACAGGAGGCCATTCAAGGGGGGTGGGGGGGAGTAAAAAGAAATGCTGTAGTGGTAGGAAACAGTATAGTTTTCTGCAGCCATGAGCGGGAGTCCTGAAGGCTGTGATGCCTGCACAGTTCCAAGGTTCAGGACATCGCCTCTGGGCTGGAGAGGAACTTGGAGTGGGAGGGGGAAGATCCAGTTGTCGTGGGCCACGTAGGTACCAATGACATAGGTAGAACAAAGAAAGAGGTTCTGCTGAGGGATTTTGAGCAGTTAGGGGCTAAATTAAAAAGCAGAACCCAGACAGCAATCTCTGGGTTACTACCCGAGCCACGTGCAAATGTGCATAGGGTAAATATGATCAGAGAGATGAATACGTGGCTCAAAGACCGGTGTGGGAGAAATGGGTTTCGATTCATGGGGCACTGGCACTGGCACCAGTACTGGGACAAGAGGGAGCTGCTCCGTTGGGACAGGCTTCACTTGAACCAGGCTTGTGCTTGTGTCCTGGCGAAGCGAATAACTAGGGCTGTAAAGAGGCCTTTAAACTAAATAGTGGGGGGGGGGGGGGGGGTTGGGGGGTGGGAGGGTTCAGGTGAGCGTAAATTTAAAAAGTCAAAGAGCAAGGAGAAGGCAATAGAGCAGGGTAGCGGTGGGGGAAATGATAACCAGAGTGTAACAGGAAGGGACAGAATGTATAAAAATAAGAGTGGAACAGACCGTGGGGTCAAAGCAGCGAAAAATGGTAAAAAGACAAAATGAAAAGCTCTTTATCTGAATGCACGGAGCATTCGTAACAAGATAGAAGAGTTAACGGCACAATGAGTATGATCGGAAAGCTATTACAAAGACGTGGTTGCAAGGTGACCAAGGCTGGGAACTGAATATTCAGGGGTATTTGACAATTTGGAATGATAGACAAAGGAAAAGGAGGTGGGGTAACTCTGTTAATAAACGATGAGATCAGTGCAGTGGTGAGAAATGATATTGGCTCAGAAGATCAAGATGTAGAATCAGTTTGGGTGGAGATAAGAAATAATAAGGGGAAGAAGTCACTGGTGGGTGTAGTCTATAGGCCCCCTAACAGTAGCTACACTGTTGGATGGAGTATAAATCAAGCAATAATCGATGCTTGTAAGAAAGGTACGGCAATAATCATGGGCGATTTTAATCTTCATATTCATTAGACAAATCAAATTGACCAACAGTTCATAGAGTGTTTCTGAGATGGTTTCCTTGAACAGTACGTTGCGGAACCAGCCATGGAGCAGGCTATCTTAGATCTGGTAGTGTAATGAGACAGGATTAATAAATGATCTCGTAGTTAAGGATCCTCTTGGAAAAAGTGAACATAACATGGTTGAATTTCAAATTCAGTTGGAGGGTGAGAAAGTCAGATCTCAACCCAGTGTTCTGATTCTAAATAAAGGCGACTACAAAGGTATGAAAACAGAACTAGGAATGTTCACTGATGACTGCACAGTGTTCAGTTCCATTTGCAACTCCTCAGATAATGGAGCAGTCCATGCCTGCTTACAGCAAGACCTGGACAACATTCAGGCTTGGGCTGATAAGTGGCAAGTAACATTCGCGCCACACAAGTGCCAGGAAATGACTATCTCCAACAAGCGAGAGTCTAACCACCGCCCCATAACATTCAAAGGCATTACCATCGCCGAATCCCCTCTTCTTCGGCGGTCCCTCGAATCGAGGATGACTTGCTTCAACGCCAAAAAGGGATGAGTTCAATGATTTCACAGGTGTTTCAATCAAGGCCCTAATATTGCAGGTCCCAAACTATATATTGAAGGGTGGAAGATGTCTGTGCGTGGATTTTTTTTTAAACATGTGGTGGCCGTTGCACACCAGCCACCACACGGGCTTGACAGAGCTTGGTCTTGGTCCAGTGGCAAGGGTTATCCAAGACGACTGGAGACCAGCTCTGCTGCACGGACCGAGCGCGCACACATATAGCAGTGTGGGCTGGCCCGTGCTGCCCCTGGACCCTCGACCCTTTTAGGTCCCAAACTCACGCCTCTCCTGGGCCCCGGTCACTTCCTTCGACAAACTCTTGCTCCTTCACCCCTCTTGCTGTGCCTGCCCGCACTGCAATGAGCGACCTGACTTCGCAGCCAACGCCATGTACAGTTGTAGCAGGACTTCTCTACTTTTATTCTCCATCCCCCTTGCAACAAAGGCCAACATTCCATTTGCCTTCCAAATTAATTGCTGTACCTGAATGCTAACTTTTTGTGTTTCATGTTACAAGGACCCACAGATCCCTCTGTACTACTGCATTTTGTAATCACTCCCCATTTAAATAATAATTTCCTGTTTTATTTTTCCTACCAAATTGGATAACTTCATATTTTTTTAACATTATACTCCATCTGCCAATTTTTTGCCCACCTGTCTATATCCCTTTGTAGATTCTTTGAGTCCTCCTCACTACTTGCCCAGTTAGCACAGGTTCGGTACACGGTAAATCTCCGTCTACATTATCCCATCAAACACTTGCAGAGCAAGTACAACACGGGTTAGATACAGCGTAAAACTCCCTCTACATTGTCCCATCAAAGACTGCCAGGGCAGGTACAGTACGAGTTAGACACAAAGTAAAGCTCCCTCTACAATATCCTAGTAATTATTCACAGGGCAGGTACAGGACGGGCAGGAGCAGTGGTCTATAAAGGCCCAGCAGTGGTCCCAGGTCAGCGGTAGTTCGGGGAGGACCGAGCAGCGGCCTATAAAGGCCCAGCCGTGGTCCCAGGTCAGCGGTAGTTCGGGGAGGACCGAGCAGCAGCCTATAAAGGCCCAGCAGCGGTCCCAGGTCGGCAGCAGTTTGGGGAGGAGCAGTGGCCTATAAAGGCCCAGCGGAGGTCCCAGGTCGGCGGCAGTTCAGGGAGGAGCGAGCGAGGACCGAGCAGCGGCCTATAAAGGCCCAGCAGCGGTCCCAGGTTGGCAGCAGTTCGGGGAGGAGTGAGCAGCGACCTATAAAGGCCCAGCGGGGTCCCAGGTCAGCGGCAGTTCGGGGAGGAGCAGCGAGCTGCAGCTGCCGCAGGGTCAAAAGTAAGAAAGAAGTAAAAAGGAATCGTAGTGTGATGTCACAGCCAAGAGGGTAAGGGATTGGCTGGTTGATTGGTGAGTAGTTTTTCTTTTTCTTCATCTTTTTTCTTTTTCTGATCAGTCAGAAACCTTTGGCATTGTTACCAATTAAGTTAATCTAAGGGTTAAGCCCAGACCAGTGTCATGCTCCTCCTGGGCTATTTGGGAAATCAGGGACACGACAACTACATGTGCAGGAAGTGTATCCAGCTGCAGCTCCTGACAGACCGCATTGCGGCACTGGAGCTGCGCATGGATTCACTCTGGAGCATCCACGATGCTGAGGATGTCGTGAATGGCAAGTTTAGTGAGTTGGACCACAGGTAAAGGTTACACAGCCAGGTAGGGAATGGGTGACCATCAGGCAGAGCAGTGGAAGGAAGGTAGTGCAGGGGTCCTCTGCGGTCATCTCCCTCCAAAACAGATACACCACTTTGTGATAGAGTATTCAAACAGGCTCATTTAGACAGACTGTGAAAATTCACAGACCCCCCAAGTCAAGACTGCTACATGCAGTTCGGCATGTTGCATTAACTCATCAATCAACTTGACATTTTCGGACCTTGGGTAGCGAGCCAATTAAAAGACTTTCAATTGAGCCAATAAGGTCAAAGAAAGCGAGTTCTTTTCTGTAAATTGATCCAGGTATAAAATACAGCCATTTTGACCATGTGTCTCAGTAAGACAAAGAAACTGGCAATTAGCCAGCAGTTTGTTGCTCTCTGCCAAGATTAAAAAGTTAAAACTACCATCGGAGTTCGTATTTCATTGGAAATTAAGAGATCTAACAATTTTGGCGCTGCGAGCAGGATCGCTGAGGAAAGAAACTGAATTTTGGACATCGGACCTATATATTGAGGTAAGGACTCCACTTTTTTTTTTAAAAAGTCCTCGGTCAAAAGTCTAAATTTGCCTCTCCTTCTATGCGATTCCGAAAACCTCCGGTTTGCGAACCCTCCGGTTGGTAGTCGGCTCGAGGTCCCATAGACGTCTAAACTTCGGCGGTGTGTTAGTTAATTAATCACCGACCTATTGATCGGCTAGCAGGCCTTCAACTCGAGACCCCAGTAAAGAACTCAGTAAAGAAATGGCAGCAGGAGATAAGGGCAAAGAATTGCCTACAACTGTTAAAGGTGGGCAGGCACCACCTGAAGTTTCTTTAGATTTAATTCTTGAACAGTTGAAAGAATACATAGAGCAACAATTCAACTTATCTAAAACCTGTATTAAGATCGAACAAAAGTACGGAACCTCCAAAGGACAATGGTCCTTGGACGAGATTAAAAGGGTCTGGGGAAAAACGACCCATATGAAAAATAAAGAGCGAACTAGATGGTCCCTAGCGGTTATGGGACAGATTCGAAACTGGAATGAAATTATAATGCGTTCCCAACATGATCGAGAACTGACCAGTACAAAGGATCAATTGCAAGCAGTTTGTGCACAGCTGCGACAGAAAAAGCTTGAACTTGAAAAGCTGGAAGCGGAAGTTAAAGATCTTAAAGGTGAAATTAAAGAATGGAAAAAATCATTAGGTCAAGAGACAGTAATAGGAAAAGGAAAATGTATTGATCAATTCCCAGGGTACCCATGTTTGGATAAATTAAAAGCGCAAACCCGAAGACACAACCGAGGAATAAATACGGTTTCTGAATCCTCCGACAATACAGTGTCGGAGGATGATGAAGAATTAGGGGTGCGCTTTGCCCCATTTAAAAAAAGACGAGTTGTAGTCAAATCAGAAGAGACTGCGGATGAGGGCGGAACCAAAAAAACAAAGAGAAGGGTGTACGAAGAATACTTAGTTCATGATCCGGCAGACCCAGAGAAAATTGATAAATGGTCCAAGGAATTGCCCAATCCAAAGAAAGGGGGAGTAAAAACGTGGGACCAATTGGACCGCTTAAGAAATATATATCAACTTCATCCCTGGGACGGAGTGCAAATTTTGACCATAATGGTGCCAAAAACACAGGGAAGAAAATTGCACGACAAGGTAGATGAAGCTTTGGGGCAGAATGAGCAAGAATTAGATGCAGGATGGGAGACGATTAAACACTGGCTGCAAGCCTTCAGTCCAGCTAAGACAGACTGGGGAAAAATTGCAGCCTGCCAACAGAAAGGAACAGAGGAGGTCCTGGAGTATGACGAGCGGTTTAGATGCACGTGGCTAGAACATTCGGGTATGAATAATACGGATGAGGAAATGGATGAACAAGCGTTTGGACCCCTGAAAGCAGCTTTCGTGGCAGGTCTAAAGCCAGAACTGTCCAAAATGCTTAAGGTAGTGTTACCGGACTGGGAAGGTAGAGGAACTACCTTTGCAGCATTGGTGGATCGATGTAACCAATTAGATCGGGATATGGGAGCTGAAGTCCGAGCTGCACAGGCTATGGGATGGAAATCCCAGGATTCCGATAAACAGTTATGAGGAAAATTACCCTGAAAATGTCATTATTGTGGGAAAGAAGGTCATTGGGCCAAGACGTGCAGGGCAAAACAGAAAGGTCGTGGCTGGGGAAGAGGTCGCAGCCAGGGATACAATTCAGCCAACAAGCCAGGCTTGTCACAAGATAACGACCTCATAGAAGCATTTAAGCGACTGACAATACAACAACAGAAGGAGTTACTTGGGATAGCAAAAAACGATTAGAGCCCACCCTGGCCCCCCTCCTCGCACTAATACAACAGAGAGGAGATGGGATATATATAACTGTGAGGGTGGGCGATAAGGATGTGGACTGTCTTTTAGACAGAGGGGCGGAATTAACATGCTTACCCCAACAATATGTAGACGATATCCTGCTAGCTTCAAACACGGAAGTACAGCATGAACAAGATTTACGAGCTTTGCTGGATCACCTTCGGCTGAAAGGACATAAAGCCAGCATCGACAAAGCACAAATCACAAAGGAGGATAACCATGGCCCCAGGCACTACCAATAGTGCTATGTAGCATTAGGGCAACCCCGAACAGAACTACAGGTCTAAGCCCATTTGAAATTTTAACAGGAAGACCCATGCCGCTGCCAGGAACCAACGATTTATGGAAAGCTGATGTTCACTTAATGAGTGACACTTTGTTATCATACTGTCAGAACTTAACCAATGCTATTAGTTCTGTTTCCCGACAGGTATCGGCAGCTTGGGGTAATCCACCCGAAGGAGGACACGACATCATCCCGGGAGTCTTGGTGTATGTGAAAAAGTTGCATAAAAAACCTTTGGGTGCCAAGTGGGAGGGACCTTATCAAGTGTTATTGACCACCCAGGCAGCTGTTAAAGTCCAAGGAAAGAAAGCCTGGATCCGTTAAACGAGCACCCGTAACTGAAGCTGAAATCTAATTATTGATTGTAGGTATTATAGGCATAGGCCTACTTCTTACTAGCCGACCCTCTGCACCAAAGGGAAATAGTAGGGTAGCAAGGGAATTACATGTAAATACCTTTTTATATACATCATACATTTATGCCAAACAAGGTAACATTTCTAGTTGTTGGGTGTGTGCACATATTCCTATTCACTCAAAGGGAGGGATTTCCTTGAGGCCAGTTCCCTTGAATATCTCGGAAATGGCTGAGTGGATAATTAATTAAAATAAAACAGGCAATGCATTTCAGGATACGGAAAACTGGGCACGTAAATGGAAGTCAGCAGGTTACAATCTGACTACCTTTGAAGGGGGGTACCAACCGTGCTACAATAATTCCAAACGGCCCCCATTTTTTGTTATCACTAATACAACGGGACTAGGAAGACCGGGGAAATCGGTCTGTCTGATTAGAAACATCAAAGGAGGCCAAAATATGGGGTATAGTAACTGCTCCCGGAATTATAATATAATCAAGCCACGGAACCGTCCAAACTGGGCCGATGTGGGAATTTTTAACGTAACGGGGATTCTGAATAAAACAAATGGAAAAGCCTGGACAGGCCCCGGAGTGTTGCTGACAAAGAAACAGCTAACATTCATTGCATATAATGGCACCTATTGGGTGTGTGGCCATAGGCCTACCCTTGGCTGCCCCAGAATTGGATGGGATCCTGCTATTTAGCCTACATTGTGCCTTATATGTATCATATAAAGTTACTGTCGGAACATTTACACCGTCCTAAGAGAGCTATCACAGAAACAGAGAGGTTCTTTGCCATCCTGATCCCTGGGTATGGGACCGCCAAACTGGCAAGGGAATCCATTAACATGGCATCCGTTGTGGAACGAGTAGCCAATGATACCTCGGAGGCCCTAGTTAAAATCAATGCAGAAATGGTAGCAATCCGCAGTCGCCCTACAGAATAGACTGGCCCTTGATTACATCCTGGCTGAAAAGGGAGGTACTTGCACCCTACTCGGAACTGAGTGTTGCACATATATCCCAGATAGCTCCGAAGAAATTACCCACTTAGCGGAGCATATCCAATAGGAGGTAGAAAAACTTAAGCAACCCCCATCATTCACTTTGTGGAGTGGAGCCACTGAATGGCTAGGTTCAATAGGAACTTCATTGGTGGAAGGTTTAATTCTATTTGTTGTAATTGTTTTACTTTTATATTGTTTGTTTATGTTGATTAAATGTTGTTGCGCCAGGCGGCTGTAGCTGCTGTCCCGCAGGTGAGACACCTTGCAGGTCCCAGCAGACCATCTGTATGTGGAACAGGAGTATGTTATGCTTAAGGAAAGGTTGTTTACTGGTTGAATTAAAATATTGATTTGGATTAAATTGGAATAAGGTTAATTAACCTATTAAAACCAGACTTCCATTGTGGCCACGATGGAACTCGGGTTGGTGTAAATTTGTGTGGAAGCTACTAGTCCGGACATGTGGCGAAACACATCAACAAATTTTAGAAGGAAACTCTATTAACATGTATGAAATTATTTTGTAGAATGTTTAACCAGTGATACCTGATGTTTTATGATTCAGTTTGTGAAAGAATCAAAGGGGGGATTGATAGAGTATTCAAACAGGCTCATTAAGACAGACTGTGAAAATTCACAGACCTCCAAGTCAAGGCTGCTACGCAGTTCGGCATGTTGCATTAACTCATCAATCAACTTGACATTTTCGGACCTTGAGTAGCGAGCTAATTAAAACGTTAAAAGACTTTCGATTGAGTCAATAAGGTCAAAGAAGGCGAGTTCTTTTCTGTAAATTGATCCAGGTATAAAATACAGCCATTTTGACCATGTGTCTCAGTAAGACAAAGAAACTGGCAATCAGCCAGCAGTTTGTTGCTCTCTGCTAAGATTAAAAAGTTAAAACTACCATCGGAGTTCGTATTTCATTGGAAATTAAGAGATCTAACACTTTAGGTACTGTTGGGGGAGATGACTCATCAGGGGAAGGCAGCAGCAGCCAAGTCCATGGCACCAGGGCTGGCTCTGCTGCACAGGAGGGCAGAAAAAGAGTGGGGGAGCTATAGTGATAGGGTATTCGATTGTAAAGGGTATAGATAGGTGTTTTTGCGGCCACAAACGAGATTCCAGGATGGTATTTTGCCTCCCTAGTGCAAGGGTCAAGGATGTCTTGGAGCGGCTGCAGCGCATTCTGGAGGGGGAGGGTGAACAGCCAGCTGCCGTGGTACATATAGGCATCAACGATATAGCTAAAAAACGGGATGAGGTCCTACAAGCTGAATTTAGGGAGCTAGGAGTTAAATTAAAAAGTAGGATCTCAAAAGTAGTAATCTCAGGATTGCTACCAGTGCCACGTGCTAGTCAAGAGTAGGAATTTCAGGATAGCTCAGATGAATACGTGGCTTGAGGAATGGTGCAAGGGGGAGAGATTCAAATTCCTGGGACATTGGAACCGGTTCTGGGGGAGGTGGGACCAGTACAAACTGGGCGTTTTGCAACTGGCCAGGAACAAAACCGATGTCCTCTGCGGAGTGTTTGCTAATACCGTTGGGGAGGGTTTAAACTAAAATGGCAGGGGGATGGGAATCTATGCAGGGAGACAGAGGGAAGGAAAAAGGGGGCAGAAGCAAAAAGTAGGAAGGAGAAAAGCAAGAGTGGAGGGCAGAGAAATCGAGGGCAAAACTCAAAAAGGGCCACATTACAACATAATTTAAAAAGGACAAAGAGTGTTAAAAAAACAAGCGTGAAGGCTTTGAGTCTCAAAGCGAGGAGCATTCGTAATAAGGTGGATGAACTGACTGCGCAGATAGCTGTTAACGGGTATGATGCAATTGGGATTACGGAGACATGGCTCCAAAGTAACCAAGGTTGGGAACTGAACATCCAGAGGAATTCAATATTTAGGAAGGACGGACAGGAAGGAAAAGGAGGTGGGATAGCGTTACTGGTTAAAGAGGAGATTAACGCAACATCAAGGAAGGACATTAGCGTGAATGATGTGGAATCTATATGGGTAGAGCTGCGAAATACCAAAGGGCAGAAAACGTTAGTGGGAGTTGTGTACAGACCACCAAACAGTAGTAGGGAGATTGGGGATGGCATCAAACAGGAAATTAGGGACTGCAATAAGGGTACAGCAGTTATCATGGGTGACTTTAATCTACATATTGATTGGGCTAACCAAACTGGTAGCAATACGATGGAGGAGGCTTTCCTGGAGTGTATTAGGGATGGTTTTCGAGACCAATATGTCGAGGAACCAACTAGAGAGCAGGCCATCCTAGACTGGGTCTTGTGTAACGAGAGAGGATTAATTAGCAATCTTGACGTGTGGGGCCCGTTGGGGAAGAGTGACCATAATATGGTAGAATTCTTCATTAAGATGGAGAGTGACACAATTAATTCAAAGACTAGGGTCCTGAACCTAAAGAAAAGAAACTTCAACGGTATGAGACGTGAATTGGCTAGGATAGACTAGAGAATGACACTTAATATGGCAGGGGGATGGGAACCTATGCAGGGAGACAGAGGGAAGCAGAATGGGGGCAGAAGCAAAAGATAGAAAGAAGAAAAGTAAAAGTGGAGGGCCACATTGCAGCAAAATTCTAAAGGGGCAAAGTGTGTTAAAAAGACAAGCCTGAAGGCTCTGTGCCTCAATGCGAGGAGTATTCGTAATAAGGTGGACGAATTAACTGCACAGGCAGCAATTAATGAATATGATATAATTGGCATCACGGAGACATGGCTCCAGGGTGACCAAGGCTGGGAACTCAACAACCAGAGGTATTCAACATTCAGGAAGGATAGACAGAAAGGAAAAGGAGGTGGGATAGCGTTGCTGGTTAAAGAGGAAATTAACGCAATAGTAAGGAAGGACATTAGCTTGGATGACGTGGAATCTGTATGGGTGGAGCTGCGGAATACCAAAGGGCAGAAAACGCTAGTGGGAGTTGTGTATAGACCACCAAACAGTAGAAGTGAGGTTGGGGACAGCATCAAACAAGAAATTATGGAAGCATGCAATAAAGGTACAGCAGTTACCATGGGCAAGTTTAATCTACATGGAGATTGGACTTACCAAACTGGTAGCAATGCGGTGGAGAAGGATTTCCTGGAGTGTATTAGGGATGCTTTTCTAGACCAATATGTTGAGGAACCATCTAGAGGGCTGGCCATCCTAGACTGGATGATGTGTAATGAGAAAGGACTAATTAGCAATCCTGTTGTGCGAGGCCCCTTGGGGAAGAGTGACCATAATATGGTAGAATTCTTTATTAAGATGGAGTGACACAGTTAATTCAGAGACTAGAGTCTTGAACTTAAGGAAAGTTAACTTCGATGGTATGAGACGTAAATTGGCTAGAATAGACTGACAAATGATGCTTAAAGGGTTGACGGTGGATAAGCAATGGCAAACATTTAAAGATCACATGGATGAACTTCAACAATTGTACATCTCTATCTGGAGTAAAAATAAAACAGGGAAGGTGGCTCAACCATGGCGAACAAGGGAAATTAAGGATAGTGTTAAAACCAAGCAAGAGGCATATAAATTGGCCAGAAAAAGCAGCAAACCCGAGGACTGGGAGAAATTTAGAATTCAGCAGAGGATGACAAAAGGTTTAATTAGGAGGGGGAAAATAGAGTATCAGAGGAAGCTTGCCAGGAACATAAAAACTGACTGCAAAAGCTTCTGTAGATATATGAAGAGAAAAAGATTAGTGAAGACAAACGTAGCTCCCTCGCAGTCAGATTCAGGTGAATTTATAATGGGGAACAAAGAAATGGCAGACCAGTTGAACAAATACTTTGGTTCTGTCTTCACAAATGAAGACACAAATAACCTTCCGGAAATGCAAGGGGACCGAGAGTCTCATGGGAAGAGGAACCGAAGGAAATCCTTATTAGGCGGGAAATTGTGATAGGGAAATTGATGGGATTGAAGGTCGATAAATCCCCGGGGCCTGATAGTCTGCATCCCAGAGTATTTAAATAAGTGGCCATAGAAATAGTGGATGCATTGGTGATCATTTTCTAACAGTCTATCGACTATGGATCAGTTCCTATGGACTGGAGGATAACTAATGTAACACCACTGTTTAAAAAAGGAGGAAGAGAAAAAAACGGGTAATTATAGACCGATTAGCCTGACATCAGTAGTGGGGAAAACGTTGGAATCAATCATTAAAGATGAAATAGCAGCGCATTTGGAAAGCAGTGACAGGATCGGTCCAAGTCAGCATGGATTTATGAAAGAGAAATCATGCTTGACAAATCTTCTGGAATTTTTTGAAGATGTAACTAGTAGAGTGGACAATGGAGAACCAGTGGATGTGGTGTATTTGGACTTTCAAAAGGCTTTTGACAAGGTCCCACACAAGAGATTAGTGTGCAAAATTAAAGCTCATGGTATTGGGGGTAATGTACTGAAGTGATGGAGAACTCGTTGGCAGACAGGAAGCAGAGAGTCGGGATAAATGGGTCCTTTTCAGAATGGCAGTGACTAGTGGGGTGCCGCAGGGCTCAGTGCTGGGACCCCAGCTATTTACAATATACATTAATGATTTAGATGAAGGAATTGAGTGTTATATCTCCAAGTTTGCAGATGACACTAAGCTGGGTGCCTGTGTGAGCTGTGAGGAGGACGCTAAGAGGCTGCAGGGTGACTTGGATAAGTTAGGTGAGTGGGCAAATGCATGGCAGATGCAGTATAATGTGGATAAATGTGAGGTTATCTACTTTGGGGGCAAAAACAGGAAGGCAGATTATTATCTGGTGACAGTTTTGAAAAAAGGGGAGGTGCAAAGAGACCTGGGTGTCATGGTGCATCAGTCATTGAAGGTAGGCATGCAGGTACAGCAGGCAGTAAAGAAAGCAAATAGCATGCTGGCCTTCATAGCGAGGGGATTCGAATATAGGAGCAGGGACGTTTTACTGCAGTTGTACAGAGCCTTGGTGAGACCACACCTTGAGTATTGTGTGCAGTTTTGGTCTCCTGTTCTGAGGAAGGACGTGCTTGTTATTGAGGGAGTGCAGCGAAGGTTCACCAGACTGATTCCCAGGATGGCAGGACTGACAATGGAGGAAAGACTGGATCGGCTAGGCTTATACTCACTGGAATTTAGAAGAATGAGAGGGGATCTCATAGAAACTTATAAAATTCTGATGGGACTGGACAGGTTAGATACAGGTAGAATGTTCCCGATGTTGGGGACGTCCAGAACCAGGGATCACAGTCTAAAGATAAGGGGCTAGCCATATAGGACCGAGATGAGAAGTAACTTTTTCACCCAGAGAGTTGTGAACCTGTGGAATTCTCTGCCACAGAAAGTTGTTGAGTCCAGTTCGTTGGACATATTCAAAAGGGAGTTAGATGTGGCCCTTATGGCTAAAGGGATCAGGGAGTATGGAGAGAAGGCAGGGTGGGGTACTCAGGTTGCATGATCAGCCATGATCATATTGAATGGCGGTGCAGGCTCGAAGGGTCGAATGGCCTGCTCCTGCACCTATTTTTTATGTTTCTGTAAAAAAGAGTGTAAAGTTTCCTCTACACTACCCCATCAAACACTTGCAGGGCAGGTACAGCAATGATTAGACACAGAGTAAAGCTCCATCTACACTATCCCACAAGATACACCCAGGGCAGTTACGACACTGGTTAGATACAGAGTAAAGCTACCTCTACACTGTCCCTTCAAACAATGCCAGGGCAGGTAGTGTACGGGTTAGATACAGAGAAAAGCTTCCCCTACAACAACCCATCAAACGCTCACAGGGCAGGGAGAGCATGGATTACATACAGAGCAAAGCTCCATCTGCAGTGTCCCATCAATCACTCACAAGGCAGGTACAGCACAGGTTATGCAGAGAGTAAAGCTCTCTCTACACTGTCCCATCAAACACTCCCAGGGCAGGTACAGCACGGGTTAGATAGAGGAAAGCTCCCTGTACAGTGCCCCATCAAACACTCTCAGGGCAGGTATAGCACCGGTTAGATACAGAGTAAACCTCACTCTACACTGTCCCATCAAAGACTGCGAGGGCAGGTACAGGGTGAGTTAGATACAGAATAAAATTCCCTCTACATTGCTCCGTCCAAAATTCCCAGGGCAGGTACAGCATGGGTTAGGCAGAGAGTGAAGCTCCCTCTACACTATCCCATCAAAAGCTCCCAGGGCACGTACAGCACAAGTTAGATAAACATGTAAATCTCAGTCTACCTTATCCGATCAAACACTCCCAGTGCAGGCACAGCACGGGTTTAGATACAGAGTAAATCTCCTTTATTACAACAGTGACTACAATCCAAAAGTACTTCATTGGCTGTAAAACGCTTTGAGAGGTCCGATGGTCTTGAAAAGCACTAAATAAATCCAAGTCTTTCTCTCTCGACATTGTCCCATCAGACACTGCCAGCCCATAATGAGCAAGGCTCAGGGAGGTTGGTTGCTAGGCACTGCAGTGATGTCATAAAGCAGGCCATTTAGCCCAGGTGGTCCTCTCCGTGTCCCTTTAAAGGTGGAGAGCTGGGACATCCTGTCTCAATACAAATCCCCCTGTTCATACTGAGAATCCCCGGGGAAGGCCCAAGGCCCTGAGTGTGGAACACAATCAAGGGGGAAAAGAGGAGGAGAGCTGGGATATCCTGTCTCAATACACATCCCCCTGTTCATACTGAGAATCCCCAGGGAAGGCCCAAGGCCCAGAGTGTGGAACACAACCAAGGGGGAAAGAGGAGGAGACACGGTACAGTGTGGGAGATGAGGGAGGAGTCTGCTCATTCCCAGGGGCAGATCAGACAAAGTGCTTTTGAGTGGTGGGTCCAGCAATGAAACTGAAACGAAACCGAAACGAAACCATAGGAATAAATAAAGATCCAATCCAAGGGAACAAACAATGGGTCACTGGGCAGAAATCACAACCAGCCCAAAATTATTCAATGGGCAAGCATCGATTGCTTATTGTGGGAAATTCCACACTTCAACCATCCATTGAGTGAAGAAGGGTTTCCTAACATCTCTCCTGAATGGCCTGGCTCTGATTTTAAGGTTATGTTCCCTCGTCCTAGACACCCCAAGCAGAATAACTTTCTCTCTATCTACCCAAGCAATTGCTTTCAAAATCCCACTAAATTCCCAGAGACTAGGTGGAGTATGGGTTAGATACAGAGTAAAGTTTCCTCTACACTGCTGCAGGGCAAACTTCAGTGTCCGCCTCGACCGTGCTGAGCAGCTTATCAATTAAAATTCAGCAGCAGTACGATCTGCCACTGCACTGAAAACTTTCCACCCGCAGCTCCTGATCAGCTTCAGGTTAAAGCTCCCTCTAAACTGTCCCATCAAGCACTCCCAGGGCAGGGACAGCACGAATTAGATACACAGTAAATCTGTGTCAGAGGAAACTGTACCCCAGTGACAGTCAGTGCCAGAGGAAACTGTACCCCAGTGAGAGTCAGTGCCAGAGGAAACTGTACCCCAGTGAGAGTCAGTGCCAGAGGAAACTGAACCCCAGTGAGAGTCAGTGCCAGAGGAAACTGTACCCCAGTGAGAGTCAGTGCCAGAGGAAACTGTACCCCAGTGAGAGTCATTACAATTCGAAATATCTTCAGTTATCAGCAACAAATTGCTTTAATATGGTGCCTTAAATGTAGTAAAATGTCCCAAGGCACTTCACAGCACCTTATCAAACAAAAATTTGACACCCAATCATGTAAAGAAATATTAGCACAAGTGACTAAATGCTTGTTCAAAAGGATAGGTATTAAGGAGTATTGTAGAGACGTTTAGGGAGGGAATTCCAGAGCTTATGGCCTCAGCTGCTGAAGGTACGGCCACCAATATTGGAGGGATGAAAATTGGGGCTGCTCAAGAGGCCAGAATTGGAGGAATGGAAAGATCTCTGAGGGTTGTAGGGCTGGAGGAGGTTACAGCAATAGGGAGGGGCAAGGTCCTGGACGGATTTCAAAACAAGGATGAGCATTTTGAAATCAAGGCATTGATGGAGCAGGGGCCAATGTAGTTCAGCGAGCTCAGGGGTGATGGGTGAAAGGAAATTGGTACAAGTTGGGATGAGAGGGCTGAGGACAGATTGCGTAGAATAGGCCTATATTCTCTGGAGTTTAGAAGAATGGAAGGTGATATAATTGAAACATATAAAATTCTTAGAAGGATTGACAAGGGCTGGATAGTCTCGAACTTTATTAGGATAAGAGATCTGCCATTTAAAACTGAGATGTGATATTCTTCACTTTTGTGAGTCTTTGAAAATCTCTATCGAATAGAGATCTTACTGAATGGAGGAGCAGATGGGAGGGGCTATACGGCCTACGCTTGCTGCTATTTCTTGTGTTCTTGAATAAGGATACGGGCAGGAGTGTTTTTGATGAACTTAAATTTACGGAGAGTGCATGGTGTGAGGCCGATCAGAAAAGCACTGGAGTAGTCCAATGTGGTGGTAAAAGAGGCATGGATGAGGGTTTGAGCGGATGAGGGTTTGAGCAGATGAGCTGAGGAAAGGGTAGAGACCACTGGTGTTAGAGGTGGAAGTAAACGTACTTGGTGATTGAGGGAATACGGGTTCAGAAGCTCATCCCGAGGTCAAGTACAATGCCAATCAATAAATTGCAACTCTCCATATCTGTGTTTCAGTATATTAGAATACTACATACCTCGAGTGATCAATACTTCAATATTCGTAGTTATCAATATATTTACTTATAATTCTAAATGTTCATGAATGAATAATTGATTCTATCGGTGATAGGTCGTGCTGGTATTTCAGATTGGTCTGTGCATCGTGATCAGTGAATTGACAACGTGCTTCCGGTTCAATCTTTCCAATGGCTTTCTCACCAGATGGGAAATATTTGAACATTGAGATCTGATGGTGTCGGTGTGAGTTCAGTCCCACCTAATGTAGAGACCGGTCCATCTGCTGGGCTCTGCCTCAAACTGGAGTCACCTCTTAGATCAAAGCCCTTTACTCTAAAACACACACAAGATTCACTGTGACTGTGTGTTGAGAGACAGAAACTGATCTCACTTCACATCCCATTGCACGGCCTCATGCTGGATAATTGTGCTCGGTGGTCACTCTCCCAGTCTCATTTCCTGCCTTACCTTGTAACCTGTGTGTACTGTCTACAGGACCGGTGTGTATCTGAGTAAATGGCACTTTCTCTTATCTTTCTCCCCAGTCGATCTATTGAAGCGCTTTCAATCAGAAGGGGCTCACTGGTTGGTGCTCTCAAAATCCTGTGCTGGTTCACCTGCTGTTGTTTCTCAGTCCACAATCCCTGTTTCCTTCCAGCTGTGGAACTTTCTCAATTACTCCGCCATTTACCGGGAGATCTAATTATGGCAGGGCAGAAAATTAGAAAAATATTAATGTTGTGAAGTGGAATGCAGTATAAAGTGTTTTTACAATGTTTCAGAAAAGTATATGTCCAGTATTTCTGTTTGATTCCGTCCTTTTCCTCAGATCTCTGTCCCGCTCATCTGGACTCTCAGAAAATCACCAGAATTCTCCCCGGGTTACACATTGTCTGATCTCACTGGGCCCATCCTTTCCGGGTTACACGCTGTCTGATCTCACCGGGCCTCCGGGTTACACGCTGTCTGATCTCACTGGGCCTCCGGGTTACACGCTGTCTGATCCCACTGGGCCCCCGGGTTACACGCTGTCTGATCTCACTGGGCCCCCGGGGTTACACACTATCTGATCTCACTGGGCCCCCGGGTTACAAACTGTCTGATCCCACTGGGCCCCCGGGTTACACACTGTCTGATCTCACTGGGCCCCCGGGTTACACACTGTCTGATCTCACTGGGCCCCCGGGTTACACACTGTCTGATCGCACTGGTCCCCCGGGTTACACACTGTCTGATCCCACTGGGCCCCCGGGGTTACACACTGTCTGATCTCACTGGGCCCCCGGGTTACACACTGTCTGATCTCACTGGGCCCCCGGGTTACACACTGTCTGAGCTCACTCTATCTCCCGCATGTCCCCAAACCCTGAGTTCCGGGGCTGTGTTCAGTTCGGTATTTTCCCTCACAGACGAACCGCACCCTCCCCGCCCGCCGGCCGAACGCTCTGCCCCAGCCCCAGCCGCCCACCATCAGTCCGGTTCCCTGCGGCCCCCCGTTCCCCACATTGTCCAACCGCTGCCCACAGCAAACTGCGCCGCATCCGGGGACTGGGGGTGTGGAGGCACCGAGCATGCGCACTGCGGCCACAGAGCGCGTTCCTGCAAAAATTAATGACTCTCAGAGCATCCGGACCGTCTATTAGCTGCACGCAGCAGATTGCCAGCCACTCCCACCAATAGGAGCCGGCAGCGCCACAGTGCCCCTGTGATGAAGGCGCGCTGGGCAGCTCGGGGGTCACGTGGCTCCTGATTTCAAAAATTGCTGCCGTTCAACCGTTGCCAGGAAACGTCATAGCCCCGCCCACAACCCACGTGACATCACATGTGGCGGTCGGTGCTGAGAGGCGGGACCGCTCGTAGTGCGCCTGCGCCGGACTCCCAGCTCACTCAATCGCACACTCCTGAAGTATTAATAATAACTTTTCTGTATAGAGCGCCTTTAACGGAGTAAAACGTCCCAAGGCGCTTCACAGCAGTGTTACAGAACACAACACATACATTTGACACCGAGCCACATAAGAACAAATTACAGCAGATGACCAAAACCTTGGTCCAAGAGGTAGGTTTTAAGGCGAGTCTTAAAGGAGGAAAGAAATGTCCAGATGCAGAGAGGTTCAGGGAGGGAGTTCCACAGCTTGGGGCCCAGCAGCTGAAGGCACGTCCACCGATGATTGAACAGTTCTGATCAGGAATGTTCAAGAGGGCAGATTTTGAGGAACGCAGATATCATGTGGCATTGTGAGGTTGAAAGAGATTAGAGATAGGGAGGGGCGAGGCCATGGAGGGATTTGTAAACTAGGATGAGAATTTTGAAATTGAGGCGTTGCTTAACCGGGAGCCAATGTAGGTCAGTGAGCAAAGGGGTGATCAGTGATCGAGACTAGGTGCGAGCTAGGACATGGGCTGCTGAGTTTTGGATGATCTCAAGTTTACGTAGGTTAGAATGTGGGAGGCCATTCAGAAGTGCGTTGGAGTAGTCAAGACGAGAGGTAACAAAGGCATGGATGAGGGTTTCAGCAGCAGATGAGCTGAGGCAGGGGCAGATGCGGGCAATGTTACAGAGGTGGAAACAGACGGATTTAGTTATAGAAACATAGAAAATAGGTGCAGGAGTAGGCCATTCGGCCCTTCGAGCCTGCACCGGCATTCAATAAGATCATGGCTGATCATTCCTTCAGTACCCCTTTTCTGCTTTCTCTCTATACCCCTTGATCCCCTTAACCGTAAGGGCCATATCTAACTCCCTCTTGAATATATCCAATGAACTGGCATCAACTCTCTGCGGTAGGGAATTTCCACAGGTCAACAACTCTGAGTGAAGAAGTTTCTCCTCATCTCAGTCCTAAATGGCCTACCCCTTATCCTAAGACTATGTCCCCAGGTTCTGGACTTCCCCAACATCGAGAACATTCTTCCCGCATCTAACCTGTGCAGTCCCGTCAGAATCTTATATGTTTCTATGCGATCCCCTCTCATTCTTCAAAATGCCAGTGAATAAAGGCCCAGTTGATCCAGTCTCTCCTCATATGACAGCCCAGTCATCCCTGGAATCAGTCTGGTGAACCTTCGCTGCACTCCCTCAATAGCAAGAACATCCTTCCTCAGACTAGGAGACCAAAACTGAACACAGTATTCCAGGTGAGGCCTCACTAATGCCCTGTACAACTGCGGTAAGACCTCCCTGCTCCTATATTCAAATCCCTTAGCTGTGAAGGCCAACATACCATTTGCCTTCTTCACCGCCTGCTGTACCTGCGTGCCCACTTTCAGTGACTGATGAACCATGACACCCAGCTCTCGTTGCATCTCCCCTTTTTCTAGTCTGCCGCCATTCAGATAATATTCTGCCTTCGTGTTTTTGCCCCCAAAATGGATAACCTCATATTTATCCACATTGTACTGTTATGCCGTGGATATGTGGCCAGAAGCTAATTTCAAGGTCAAATATGATGCCTAGGTTGCTTACATGTCTGGTTTAGCCTCAAATAGATGCTAGGAAAAGGGATGGAGTCAGTGGCTGGAGAACACAGTTTGTGGCGTGGACCAAAGACAATGGATTCGGTTTTCCCAATATTTAATTGAAGAACGTTTCTGTTCATCCAGTACTGGATGTTAGACAAGCAGTCTGACAATTTAGAGACCATGGGAGGGGTTGAGAGAAATGGTGGCGAGGTAGAGCTGGGTGTCATCAGCGTACATGTGGAACCTGACTCCGTGTTTTTGGATGACATCACCAAGGGGCAGCATATCGATGAGAAATAGGAAGGGGCCAAGGATAGATCCTTAGGGGAACACCAGGGGTAACAATGCGGAGGTGGGAGGAGCAGCCATTGCAGGAGATTTTCTGGTTAAGATTAGATAGATCAGAATGGAACCAGGTTAGTGCAGTCACACCCAGCTGGACGATGGTGAAGAGACGTTGGAGAAGGATGGAGTAGTCAACTGTGTCAAAGGCTGCAGGAGGACGAGGAGGGATAGTTTACCTTTGTCACAGTCACAAAGAATGTCATTTGTGACATTGATGAGAGCAGTTTCAGTACTGTGGCTAGGGCAGAAATCAGATTGAAGGGATTCAAACATAGAATTCCGGGAATTTAGGAGGAGGCAACACATTCAAGGACTTTGGAGAGGAAAGGGAGTTAGAGATGGGGCGGTAGCTGGCAAACACGGTGGGGACAAGGGTTGTTTTTTTGAGAGAGGGGTGATGACCGCAGATTTTAAAGAGAGAGGGACAGTTCTTCTTCGGCAGTCCCTCGGAGTCGAGGATGACTTGCTTCCACTTAATGAGTTCGCAGGTGACTGAAGTCAAATGCAGGACCTACAGTCTCTATCATAGGTGGAGCAGATATTGGTTGAAGGGACGGGTGGGTGGGTGGAGTGCTTGGGTTGTCGTCACTCCTTCCGCTGTTTGCGTTGGCTTCCACGTGCTCCCAGCGTGGAGACTCAAGGTATTCAGTGCCTTCCCGGATGTTTCTCCTCCACTTTGAGTAGTCTTGGGCCAGGGATTCCCAGGTGTTAGTGGGGATGTTGCACCTTTTCAAGGAGGTTTTGAGGGTTTCCCTGCAGTGTTTCCTCTGCCCACCTGGGGCTTGCGGAGCTCCGAGTAGAGTGCTTGTTTTGGAGTCTGTCCGCATGCTCGATACTAATGTGCCCGTCCATCGGAGTTGATTGAGCGTGGTCAATGCCTCGATGCTGGGGATGATGTCCTGAGCGAGAACACTGATGTTGGTACGCCTTTCCTGCCAATGGATTTGTAGGATCTTGCGGAGGCAGCGTTGGTACTTCTCCGGTGCTTTGAGGTGCCTGCTGTACGTGGTCCATGTCTCTGAAGCATATAGGAGGCGGCTTTATCTACTGCTCTGTGGACCATAAAGGAGACAATACCTGAGGAGAGAGAACCGATAACAATGTCAGCTAACATGGAAACCAGAAAGCGAAGTTGTGTGGTCAGCAGTTTAATGGGAATAGGGTCAAGGGAGCAAGAAGTGGGTCTCACAGACAAGATGAGTGTGGAGAGGTCAAGAGGGGAGATCAGAGCGAAATTAGAGAAAGATGCGAGTTTAGAATTAGGGCAAGGGGGCACTTCAGAGGAACTTTGGGCTCGGGGAAGGAAGGGAACTCGAAGAAGCAGATGATTGAATGGTCTCAATCTTTGAGACAAGGAAGTCCATGAGCTCCTCACACGTTGTTGGTGAGTGTGATGGAGACGGGGGAGAGGGGTTTAAGGAGATGGTTAGCAGTAGAGAATAGTAGCCGGGGTTTATCTTTGCATTCCAGAATGATTCTGGAACAGTGAGCAGTTTTTGCAGACAAGAGTAGGACCCGAGAATGCTTTATGTGGTCGAGCCAGATCTGGAGGTGAATGACTAAACCACTTATCCGTCACATCCGTTCAAGTCTGCGCCCCTTGGACTTGAGGGAGTGAAGTTAAGGGCTGTACCAGGGGGAACGGCCAGGGTGAGAGAGAGTAATAATAGGGACTGGGGCATCAAAGGTGGTAGTGAGGGTGTGGGTGAGCAGATCGGTGGCTGCGGAAATGTCGGTGAAAGGAGGGCCAAAGGCTGGACAGTTTGGAGTTGGTAAGTGCAGTTGTAAGAGAGTTTGAAGAAAGTGTTTTCCAGGGGGGGATGCAGAAGGAAGTAGATTTTGGTGGGGGAAGGGGGATGTGGGTGGAGAGCGATACAAGGAAATGGTCAAAGATGGCCGTATCTGTAATTGACACGGTAGGAATATCGAGGCCACGAGAGATGGCAAGGTCAAGGGGGAGGGTGTGAGTATGGGTTGAGGAGTTCACTTGAATTGAGATGGAGGTTGAAATCACCGAGGATGAGAAGTCACTCGGTGCAGAGGCTGAGGGAGGAGAGGAGTGAGGATATATCCACGATAACATTTTAATCTTACTTGGGAGGGCGATAGAGAACGAGAATTTTAAATGAGGTGAGAAGGGTGGAATAAGGTGAGATGTTCAAAGGAGGAGAAAGTGCCGGAGGAGTAGGGGATTTGATGATGAGAGCCACACCGCCACCACAGTGGTTTGGGCGGGGCAAGTGGTGGAAGGTATAGCCGGGAGGAGAGGCTTCATTTCAAGGTAATGTGTCATCATCCCTCAGCCAAGTTTCAGTCAGGGCCATGATGTCGATGCAATCATCCACGATAAGCTCATGGATGACAAGGGTCTTTTTTGCAAGTGAACGGACATTCTGCAAGGAGATGCATAGAGCATCGATGATGGCTGACCCACTGCAGCATCCACAGGGTCCGGGATTGGAGGGGTGAGTTGGATGGGAAGGAGATTGGCAAGGTTAGCCCCCCGCCCCCCCCCCCCCCCCGCCTCCCCCCGGGCAAACTGAGTGGCAATGTCGGTGAGAGGAGGATGGGACAGTTGGGGTTGCTGGTCGTTAGCAGACAGTGACGACTGCCATGGTGGGCCCTTCGGCGGATGCCAAGAGAGGCACAGAGGGAAGCTGGAGGCTTGTCTCAAAGGGGGTCGAGCCTGGGATGGCGGCAGGAGAGTAGGGAGGTCGGAGAGTAATGAAGGGTTGGGATAGGGATTTGGGAGGGCAGAGTATCCGAGAGAGGAGAGCTGAAAGGCGACATGACGACAGGATCGGTCCAAGTCAGCATGGATTTATGAAAGGGAAATCATGCTTGACGAATCTTCTGGAATTTTTTCAGGATGTAACTAGCAGAGTGGACAACAGAGAACCAGTGGATGTGGTGTATTTGGACTTTCAAAAGGCTTTTGACAAGGTCCCGCACAAGAGATTAATGTGCAAAATCAAAGCACATGGTATTGGGGGTAATGTACTGACGTGGTTAGAGAACTGGTTGGCAGACAGGAAGCAGGCAGACAGGATTAACGGGTCCTTTTCAGAATGGCAGGCAGTGACTAGTGGAGTGCCGCAGGGCTCAGTGCTGGGACCTCAGCTCTTTACAATATACATTAACGATTTGGATGAAGGAATAGAGTGTAATATCTCCAAGTTTGCAGATGACACTAAACTGGGTGGCAGTGTGAGCTGTGAGGAGGACGCTAAGAGGCTGCAGGGTGACTTGGACAGGTTAGGTGAGTGGGCAAATGCATGGCAGATGCAGTATAATGTGGATAAATGTGAGGTTATCCATTTTGGGGGCAAAAACACGAAGGCAGAATATTATCTAAATGGCGGCAGATTTGGAAAAGGGGAGGTGCAACGAGACCTGGGTGTCATGGTTCATCAGGCACTGAAAGTGGGCACGCAGGTACAGCAGGCAGTGAAGAAGGAAAATGGTATGTTGGCCTTCATAGCTAGGGGATTTGAATATAGGAGCAGGGAGGTCTTACTGCAGTTGTACAGGACATTAGTGAGGCCTCACCTGGAATATTGTGTTCAGTTTTGTTCTCCTAATCTGAGGAAGGATGTTCTTGCTATTGAGGGAGTGCAGCGAAGGTTCACCAGACTGATTCCCGGGATGTTCGAGCAGCGTGAGTCCGGGGTGCGTGGTGAGGCCTATAAAGGCCCAACGTCGGAGGAGGAGCGGCAGTTCGAGCAGCGCGTCCGGGGTGCGTGGTGAGGCCTATAAAGGCCCAACGTCGGAGGAGGAGCGGCAGTTCGAGCAGCGCGAGTCCGGGGTGCGTGGTGAGGCCTATAAGGGCCCAACTCCAGCCGGGAGAAAAAGCAAAAAATAAGTAGAAAGAAATCAAAAGGTGACGTCACAGCCAAAGGGGCAAGTGATTGGCTGGTGATTGGTGAGTAGCTTTTCTTTTTCTTTTTTATATCAGTAAGTAAGCCGTTAACATTGTTGTCGCCAAATTAAGTGTATCTAAGGGTTAAGTCATGGCAGGAGGGCTTGGTCACGTGATCTGCTCCTCCTGTACCATGTGGAAACTCAGGGACACTTCCGGTGTCCCTGACGACTACATGTGTGGGAAGTGTATCTGCCTCCAGCTCCTGACGGACTGTGCTGCGGATTTGGAGCTGAGGGTGGATTCACACTGGAGCATCCACGATGCTGTGAATGATGTGAGTAGCACGTGTAATGAGTTGGTCTTCCCGCAGGTGAAGGGTTCACAGCCAGCTAGGGAAGGGAAGACCAGCAGGAAGAGCAGTGCAAGGAAAGTAGTGCAGAGGTCCCCTGCGGTCATCCCCTCCAAAACAGATACACTGCTTTGAGTACTGTTGAGGGGGATGACTCATCAGGGGAGGGCAGCATCAGCCAAGTTCATCGCACCGTGGCTGGCTCTGCTGCACAGGAGGGCAGGAAAAAGAGTGGGAGAGCGATAGTGATAGGGGATTCAATAGTAAGGGGAATAGATAGGCGTTTCTGCGGCCGCAACCGAGACTCCAGGATGTTATGTTGCCTCCCTGGTGCAAGGGCCAAGGATGTATCAGAGCGGGTGCAGGACATTCTGAAAAGGGAGGGAGAACAGCCAGTTGTCGTGGTGCACATTGGCACCAACGACACAGGTTTAAAAAAAAGGGATGAGGTCCTACGAGATGAATTTAAGCAGCTAGGAGCTAAATTAAAACGTAGGACCTCAGAAGTAGTAATCTCTGGATTGCTACCAGTGCCACGTGCTAGTCAGAATAGGAATCGCAGGATAGCTCAGATGAATACGTGGCTTGAGCAGTGGTGCAGCATGGAGGGATTCAAATTCCTGGTGCATTGGAACCGGTTCTGGGGGAGGTGGGACCAGTACAAACCGGACGGTCTGCACCTGGGCAGGACTGGAACCAATGTCCAAGGGGCAGTGTTTGCTAGTGCTGTTTGGGAGGAGTTAAACTAATTTGGCAGGGGGATGGGAACTAATGCAGGGAGACAGAGGGAAACAAAATGGAGACAGAAGCAAAAGACAGAAAGGAGATGAGTAAAAGTGGAGGGCAGAGAAACCCAAGGCAAAAAACAAAAAGGGCCAATTTACAGCAAAATTCTAAAGGGTCAAAGTGTAATAAAAAGGCAAGCCTGAAAGCTCGGTGCCTCAATGCGAAGAGTATTTGGAACCCAGGAGAGGGCTCTGAGCTAGTTAGAGTGGGTGAGAGCGCAGATGAACAGGACCCCAAGAAAGAATGCAAAAGGCAGGAGGCAACAGAGCAGAGTAGCACTGGGGTAAGTGTAAACCACAAGGTGATAGGAAGGGACAATATGTATGAATACAAAGGGGCTGCAGGAGGGGTCAAAACAAAGAATCATGGTTTAAAAACTAGTATTAAAACACTTTACCTCAATGCACGCAGCATTCGAAATAAAGTAAATGAGTTGACGGCACAAATCATTACAAATGGGTATGATTTGGTGGCCATTACAGAAACGTGGTTGCAGGGTGGCCAAGACTGGGAATTAAACATACATGGGTATCTGAAAATTGGGAAGGATAAACAAGAAGGGAAAGGAGGTGGGGTAGCTCTGTTAATAAAGGATGATATCAGGGCAGTTGTGAGAGATGATATTGGCTCTAATGAACAAAATATTGAATCATTGTGGGTGTAGATTAGAGATAGTAAGGGGAAAAAGTCACTGGTGGGCGTAGTTTATCGGCCCCCAAATAATAACTTCTCGGTGGGGCGGCCAATAATCAAGGGAATAATAAAGGCATGTGAAAAAGGAATGGCAGTAATCATGGGGGGTTTTAACCTACATATCGATTGGTCAACTCAAATCGCACGGGGTAGCCTGGAGGAGCAATTCATTGAATGCATACGGGATTGTTTCTTAGAACAGTATGAAACAGAACCTACAAGGGAGCAAGCTATCTTAGATCTGGTCCTGTGTAATGAGACAGGAAATATAAACAATCTCCTAGTAAAAGATCCTCTCAGAATGAGTGATCACAGTATGGTTGAATTTGTAATATAGATTGAGGGTGAGGAAGTAGTGTCTCAAACGAGCATACTATGCTTAAACAAAGGGGACTACAGTGGGATGAGGGCAGAGTTGGCTAAAGTAGACTGGGAACACAGACTAAACGGTGGCACAATTGAGGAACAGTGGAGGACTTTTAAGGAGCTCTTTCATAGTGCTCAACAAAATATATTCCAGTGAAAAAGAAAGTCGGTAAGAGAAGGGATAACCAGCCGTGGATAACCAAGGAAATAAAGGAGAGTATCAAATCTCGGGATTGCTACCAGTGCCACGTGATAGTCAGAGTAGGAATCGCAGGATAGCGCAGATGAATACGTGGCTTGAGCAGTGGTGCAGCAGGGAGGGATTCAAATTCCTGGGGCATTGGGACCGGTTCTTTGGGAGGTGGGACCAGTACAAACCGGACGGTCTGCACCTGGGCAGGACCGGAACCAATGTCCTAGGGGGAGTGTTTGCTAGTGCTGTTGGGGAGGATTTAAACTAATATGGCAGGGGGATGGGAACCAATGCAGGGAGACAGAGGGAAACAAAAAGGAGACAAAAGCAAAAGACAGGAAGGAGATGAGGAAAAGTGGAGGGCAGAGAAACCCAAGGCAAAGAACAAAAAGGGCCACTGTACAGCAAAATTCTAAAAGGACAAAGGGTGTTAATAAAACAAGCCTGAAGGCTTTGTGTCTTAATGCAAGGAGTATCCGCAATAAGGTGGATGAATTAATTGTGCAAATAGATGTTAACAAATATGATGTGATTGGGATTACGGAGACGTGGCTCCAGGATGATCAGGGCTGGGAACTCAACATTCAGGCGTATTCAACATTCAGGAAGGATAGAATAAAAGGAAAAGGAGGTGGGGTAGCATTGCTGGTTAAAGAGGAGATTAATGCAATAGTTAGGAAAGACATTAGCTTGGATGATGTGGAATCTATATGGGTAGAGCTACAGAACACCAAAGGGCAAAAAACGTTAGTAGGAGTTGTGTACAGACCTCCAAACAGTAATAGGGATGTTGGGGAGGGCATCAAACAGGAAATTAGGGGTGCATGCAATAAAGGTGTAGCAGTTATAATGGGTGACTTTAATATGCACATAGATTGGGCTAGCCAAACTGGAAGCAATACGGTGGAGGAGGATTTCCTGGAGTGCATAAGGGATGGTTTTCTAGACCAATATGTTGAGGAACCAACTAGGGGGGAGGCCATCTTAGACTGGGTGTTGTGTAATGAGAGAGGATTAATTAGCAATCTCATTGTGCGAGGCCCCTTGGGGAAGAGTGACCATAATATGGTGGAATTCTGCATTAGGATGGAGAATGAAACAGTAATTTCAGAGACCATGGTCCAGAACTTAAAGAAGGGTAACTTTGAAGGTATGAGGCGTGAATTGGCTAGGATAGATTGGCGAATGATACTTAAGGGGTTGACTGTGGATGGGCAATGGCAGACATTTAGAGACCGCATGGATGAATTACAACAATTGTACATTCCTGTCTGGCGTAAAAATAAAAAAGGGAAGGTGGCTCAACCGTGGCTATCTAGGGAAATCAGGGATAGTATTAAAGCCAAGGAAGTGGCATACAAATTGGCCAGAAATAGCAGCGAACCTGGGGACTGGGAGAAATTTAGAACTCAGCAGAGGAGGACAAAGGGTTTGATTAGGGCAGGGAAAATGGAGTAGGAGAAGAAGCTTGCAGGGAACATTAAGGCGGATTGCAAAAGTTTCTATAGGTATGTAAAGAGAAAAAGGTTGGTGAAGACAAACGTAGGTCCCCTACAGTCAGAATCAGGGGAAGTCATAACGGGGAACAAAGAAATGGCAGACCAATTGAACAAGTACTTTGGTTCGGTATTCACTAAGGAGGATACAAACAACCTTCCGGATATAAAAGGGGTCAGAGGGTCTAGTAAGGAGGGGGAACTGAGGGAAATCTTTATTAGTCGGGAAATTGTGTTGGGGAAATTGATGGGATTGAAGGCCGATAAATCCCCAGGGCCTGATGGACTGCATCCTAGAGTACTTAAGGAGGTGGCCTTGGAAATAGCGGATGCATTGACAGTCATTTTCCAACATTCCATTGACTCTGGATCAGTTCCTATGGAGTGGAGGGTAGCCAATGTAACCCCACTTTTTAAAAAAGGAGGGAGAGAGAAAACAGGGAATTATAGACCGGTCAGCCTGACCTCAGTAGTGGGTAAAATGATGGAATCAATTATTAAGGATGTCATAGCAGTGCATATGGAAAATGGTGACATGATAGGTCCAAGTCAGCATGGATTTGTGAAAGGGAAATCATGCTTGACAAATCTTCTGGAATTTTTTGAGGATGTTTCCAGTAAAGTGGACAAAGGAGAACCAGTTGATGTGGTATATTTGGACTTTCAGAAGGCTTTCGACAAGGTCCCACACAAGAGATTAATGTGCAAAGTTAAAGCACATGGGATTGGGGGTAGTGTGCTGACGTGGATTGAGAACTGGTTGTCAGACAGGAAGCAAAGAGTAGGAGTAAACGGGTACTTTTCAGAATGGCAGGCAGTGACTAGTGGAGTGCCGCAAGGTTCTGTGCTGGGGCCCCAGCTGTTTACATTGTACATTAATGATTTAGATGAGGGGATTAAATGCAGTATCTCCAAATTTGCGGATGATACTAAGTTGGGTGGCATTGTGAGCTGCGAGGAGGATGCTATTAGGCTGCAGAGTGACTTGGATAGGTTAGGTGAGTGGGCAAATGCATGGCAGATGAAGTATAATGTGGATAAATGTGAGGTTATCCACTTTGGTGGTAAAAACAGAGAGACAGACTATTATCTGAATGGTGACAGATTAGGAAAAGGGAAGGTGCAACGAGACCTGGGTGTCATGGTACATCAGTCATTGAAGGTTAGCATGCAGGTACAGCAGGCGGTTAAGAAAGCAAATGGCATGTTGGCATTCATAGCGAGGGGATTTGAATACAGGGGCAGGGAGGTGTTGCTACAGTTGTACAGGGCCTTGGTGAGGCCACACCTGGAGTATTGTGTACAGTTTTGGTCTCCTAACTTGAGGAAGGACATTCTTGCTATTGAGGGAGTGCAGCGAAGGTTCACCAGACTGATTCCCGGGATGGCGGGACTGACCTATCAAGAAAGATTGGATCAACTGGGCTTGTATTCACTGGAGTTCAGAAGAATGAGAGGGGACCTCATAGAAACGTTTAAAATTCTGACGGGTTTAGACAGGTTAGATGCAGAAAGAATGTTCCCAATGTTGGGGAAGTCCAGAACCAGGGGTCACAGTCTGAGGATAAGGGGTAAGCCATTTAGGACCGAGATGAGGAGAAACTTCTTCACCCAGAGAGTGGTGAACCTGTGGAATTCTCTACCACAGAAAGTAGTTGAGGCCAATTCACTAAATATATTCAAAAGGGAGTTAGATGAAATCCTCACTACTCGGGGGATCAAGGGTTATGGCGAGAAAGCAGGAAGGGGGTACTGAAGTTTCATGTTCAGCCATGAACTCATTGAATGGCGGTGCAGGCTAGAAGGGCTGAATGGCCTGCTCCTGCACCTATTTTCTATGTTTCTATGTTTCTATGTTTCTAAAAACCAATGCCTATAATGTGGCCAAGGTTAGTGGGAAACTAGAAGATTGGGAAAATTTTAAATGACAGCAAAGAATGACAAAGAAAGCAATAAAGAAAGGCAAGATAGATTACGAAAGTAAACTTGCGCAAAAGATATAAACAGATAGTAAAAGCTTTTACAGATATATAAAACGGAAGAGAGTGACTAAAGTAAATGTTGGTCCTTCAAAGATGAGAAGGGGGATTTAACAATGGGAAAAGTGGAAATGGCTGAGACCTTAAACAATTATTTTGCTTCGGTCTTCACAGTGGAAGACACAAAAACCATGCCAAAAATTGCTGGACATTGGAATATGGGAAGAGAGGACCTTGAGACATCACTATCACTAGGGAGGTAGTGCTGGACAGGCTAATGGGACTCAAGGTGGACAAGTCCCCTGGTCCTGATGAAATGCATCCCAGGGTATTAAAAGAGATGGCGAAAGTTATAGCAGATGCATTTGTTATAATCTACCAAAATTCTCTGGAATCTGGGGAGGTACCAGCAGATTGGAAAGCAGCTAATGTAACACCTCTGTTTTTAAAAAAAAAAAGGGGGCAGACAAAAGCCAGATAACTATAGGCCGGTTAGTTTAACAGCTGTAGTGGGGAAAATGCTTGAAGCTATCATTAAGGAAGAAATAGAGGGACATCTAGATAGGAATAGTGCAATCAAGCAGACGCAACATTGATTCATGAAGGGGAAATCATGTTTAACTAATTTACTGGAATTCTTTGAGGATATAACGAGCATGGTGGATAGTGGTATACCGACGGATGTGGTGTGTTTAGATTTCCAAAAGGCATTCGATAAGGTGCCACACAAAAGGTTACTGCAGAAGATAAAGGTACGCGGAGTCAGAGGAAATGTATTAGCATGGATCGAGAATTGGCTGGCTAACAGAAAGCAGAGAGTCGGGATAAATGGGTCCTTTTCGGGTTGGAAATCGGTGGTTCGTGGTGTGCCACAGGGATCAGTGCTGGGACCACAACTGTTTACAATATACATAGATGACCTGGAAGAGGGGACCGAGAGTAGTGCAACAAAATTTGCAGATGACACAAAGATTAGTGGGAAAGCGGGTTGTGTGGAGGACACAGAGAGGCTGCAAAGAGATTTAGATAGGTTAAGTGAATGGGCTAAGGTTTGGCAGATGGAATACAATGTCGGAAAATGTGAGGTCATCCACCTTGGGGGAAAAAAAATAGGTAAAAGGGAATATTATTTGAATGGGGAGAAATGACAACATGCTGCGGTGCAGAGGGACCTGGGGGTCTTTGTGCATGAAACCCAAAAAGTTAGTTTGCAGGTGCAGCAGGTAATCATGAAGGCAAATGGAATGTTGGCCTTCATTGCGAGAGGGATGGAGTACAAAAGCAGGGAGGTCCTTCTGCAACTGTATAGGGTATTGGTGAGGCCGTACCTGGAGTACTGCGTGCAGTTTTGGTCACCTTACTTAAGGAAGGATATACTAGCCTTGGAGGGGGTACAGAGACGATTCACTAGGCTGATTTCGGAGATGAGGGGGTTACCTTATGATGATAGATTGAGTAGACTGGGTCTTTACTCGATTGAGTTCAGAAGGATGAGTGTTGATCTTATAGAAACATTTAAAATAATGAAAGGGATAGACAAGATAGAGGCAGAGAGGTTGTTTCCACTGGTCGGGGAGACTAGAACTAGGGGGCACAGCCTCAAAATACAGAGGAGCCAATTTAAAACCGAGTTGAGAAGGAATTTCTTCTCCCAGAGGGTTGTGAATTTGTGGAATTCTCTGCCCAAGGAAGCAGTTGAGGCTAGCTCATTGAATGTATTCAAATCACAGATAGATAGATTTTTAACCAATAAGGGAATTAAGGATTACGGGGAGTGGGCGGGTAAGTGGAGCTGAGTCCACGGCCAGATCAGCCATGATCTTTTTGAATGGCGGAGCAGGCTCGAGGGGTTAGATGGTCTACTCCTGTTCCTAATTCTTATGTTCTTATGTATGAGAGACTGAATCAATTGGGCCTTTATTCACTGGAATTTAGAAGGATGAGAGGGGATCTCATAGAAACATATAAGATTCTGATGGGACTGGACAGGTTAGATGCGGGTAGAATGTTCCCGATGTTGGGGAAGTCCAGAACCAGGGGACATTGTCTTAGGATAAGGGGTCGGCCATTTAGGACTGAGATGAGAAGAAACTTCTTCACTCGGAGAGTTGTTAACCTGTGGAATTCCCTACCGCAGAGAGTTGTTGATGCCAGTTCATTGGATATATTCAAGAGGGAGTTAGATATGGCCCTTATGGTTAAGGGGATCAAGGGTATGGAGAGAAAGCAGGAAAGGGGTGCTGAGGGAATGATCAGCCATGATCTTGTTGAATGGTGGTGCAGGCTCGAAGGGCCGAATGGCCTACTCCTGCACCTATTTTCTATGTTTCTATGACAGGAAAGACTGGTCAGGGAGGGATAGCTAGAAAAGAAAAAGTGGGAGAAGGAAGTGGAACTCGAAGGGAAATGGCTCTGGTCCGAAGTGGCAGCAAATAGACACAGGAAAAAAAAACTCAGTTTACACAGTGACTTGGAAATACTACAATAGGGATTCTACAATAGTGCAATCAGTATAATCAAGATCAATTATATTGAAACAAAATTGATTAATATATAGATCAATTATAAGTAAACTTAAAATCAGAATTTAAGTAATTGAAAAGTTGAATCAGTCTCGAGCTGTCTCATTAAATCAGTAAATCAATTCTCGGGTAGATCAAAAGGCACAATGACAAGTAATCATTCCAAAGACCGTTGATCCAACTTCTGTCCTGTGATTGTATGAACTGATGCTCTCCACTCTCTATCCTGTGATTGTATGAACTGATGCTCTCCACTCTCTGTCCTGTGATTGTATGAACTGATGCTCTCCACTCCCTGTCCTGTGATTGTATGAACTGATGCTCCCCACTCTCTGTCCTGTGATTGTATGAACTGGTGCTCTCCACTCTCTGTCCTGTGATTGTATGAACTGATGCTCTCCACTCTCTGTCCTGTGATTGTATGAACTGATGCTCCCCACTCTCTGTCCTGTGATTGTATGAACTGGTGCTCTCCACTCTCTGTCCTGTGATTGTATGAACTGATGCTCCCCACTCTCTGTCCTGTGATTGTATGAACTGGTGCTCTCCACTCTCTGTCCTGTGATTGTATGAACTGATGCTCTCCACTCTCTGTCCTGTGATTGTATGAACCGATGCTCCCCACTCTCTGTCCTGTGATTGTATGAACTGGTGCTCTCCACTCTCTGTCCTGTGATTGTATGAACTGGTGCTCTCCACTCTCTGTCCTGTGATTGTATGAACTGATGCTCCCCACTCTCTGTCCTGTGATTGTATGAACTGGTGCTCTCCACTCTCTATCCTGTGATTGTATGAACTGATGCTCCCCACTCTCTGTCCTGTGACTGTATGAACTGGAGCTCTCCACTTTCTGTCCTGTGATTGTATGAACTGGTGCTCTCCACTCTCTGTCTTGTGAAAGTTTCAACTCATAATTTCTATATAGTTTCAGTTTAAAAAACAGAGGAAGCTCTCTCTACAGTGTCCTATCAAACAGGTCCTTTTCTGCTCACTTTATTGTTTACACCGACACACACTTGCTCTGGGTAGTTTGATCCTGATCATTGCAAATCCCTTCAGCCTTCCCACTCTGCTCTCTCCAGATGTAATTGGCTACAAGTCAGCATGAAACAAACAGGAACGATGGATTTTAGGATTTTAGTTTTGAAATGAAGATTTGAGATGCTGTGGGTGGATTCTCTGTAGCGGGAGAGGTGGTTGTGGGCCGGTGGAGCGGAGGGCATTAATGGTCCGACAGATGGACGGGAGGCTTCATAAACAATTGGTGTACGCCGCAAACCATGAATAATAACCTGAACTACCGGCGTTTGCAGCTTCGGGGCTTTATCGCCCTCTCTCCGTCCGTGCTAGACTCCAGCCACCACCTCGCTCGGCTCAATCTCACTCTCACTCCCTCCCTTTAAGTCTAATCTCCAAATCACCCCATCAGCAGCGGCTGCCTTCTATTCCCCCTTCACTGCGGTCGGATATATAGATATAGATTAATGGTGATGTGGATCAATAATTCCCTTTTATCAGCAGTAATTCAGTCATGATTGTGGGCCAGGTGTTGAGATGCCGATTTCAGGGGAGGGAGAGGGAGGGGAACCAGTGAATGTAGAACTGAACACAGCCAGAGTCAGCACCTTCAGGGGAGAAGAGGGAGGGGAACCAGTGAGTGTAGAACTGAACCCAGTCAGAGTCAGCACCTTCAGGGGAGGAGAGGGAGGGGAACCAGTGAGTGTAGAACTGAACCCAGCCAGAATTGGTGGTGAAACCTGGGAGTGGAGGAGGAGCTGTCTTCAGACGTGCGATTGTGTTTGAATTTCAGGACAGAGAGTATGGAGAGGGTATGGGATGGTGATTTACAGCTTTGGAGGAACAAGAGGAAAGAATGTTCCATAGAATCTAGAATTGTCTGTTCTGAATTTCTGTCCTGTATTTGCAGTCATGGTTTTTGTAAACTCCTTTTCCAGGGTATTAAAGGCATGATATGCAGAAGGGAAACTCAAACCAAACATCACGTCAAGGTCTGATGCAATCACTTGATTTATCAGGACCTGAATATCATCAGCCTTTGAATGTGAAAGGAGAAATGTTTGTCTGTTCTGTCTGTGGGAAAAGATTTCCAACATCAGTGTAACTGGAAGAGCACCAAGACACACACACCCGAGTGCGAGTGTTCCAATGCACTGCCTGTGGAAAGAGCTTTAACCAGTTACACAGCCTGAAAAAATATCACACCATTCAGAGCGGGGAGAAACCGTACACGTGTTGTGTGTAGATGAGGCTTCAACTGATCGTCCAACCTGGAGAGACACAAGGACATCCACACCATGGAGAAACCGTGGGAATGTGGGAACTGTGGGAAGAGATGCAATTCCCCATCTGTCCTTGAAATTAGTCAACACAGTCACAGTGGGGAGAGGCCATTCACCTGCTCTGAGTGTGGCAAGGGATTCATTTGTTCTTCCCATCTGCTGATACACCAGCGAGTTCATACTGGGGAGAGGCTGTTCACCTGCACTGTGTGTGGGAAAGGATTCACTACCTCATCCCACCTGCTGACACACCAACGAGCTCACACTGGGGAGAGGCCGTTCACCTGCTCCATGTGTGGGAAGGGATTCACTACCTCCTCCCGACTGCTGACACACCAGCGACTTCATACTGGGGAGAGACTGTTCACCTGCTCCGTGTGTAGGGAGGGATTCATTCAGTCATCCAACCTGCTGAGACACCAGCGAGTTCACAAGTGACTGCAGGGTTTGGTTCTGCTGGTACCTCAGACTGATTGTGTTTGTTCTGACCTGTTGGGGGTCTCTCTCTGCCGATTTTAATTTCCACTATAACTGGGCTGGAGTTTGATATTTGACCAATTAATCAAGGGAAAGATGAGATAAAAATAATGCTGATTGTGCTTGCATCCATACTTAACTCTTGAAAGGGCTTCAAATACTCAAAACTTCAAAAAATTGAGCTAAATGTTAAACAATTGAGAATAAAATGAATTGAATCTGCATGTTGGTTTTGGATTTCTCTGGGAGGGAAGGTACTTGATGTGCCTTGAAATACCGCCGGTGGCCAGTAGATGACGCTGTCCATCCAACTAACTTCGACTGAGAGGAGCGTGACTGCCCCCTAGAGCAGGAGGACTGAGGGCAGTCCAGGGTCACTGAACATGCTGCACCTCACAGGGTCATCACACACGGCCCCCTCCATGGGGCAGATCAGAGTCAGACACTGAACATACTGCACCCCACAGGGACATCACACACTGGCCCCCTCCATGGGGCAGATCAGTGTCAGAACTTGGAGTGGGAAGGGGAGGATCCAATTGTCGTGGACCATGTAGGAACCAACGACATAGGTAGGACTAGGAATGAGGTTCAGCTGAAAGAGATGGAGGAGTTGGGGGTCCAAAAGAAAAAGCTGAACCTCAAAGGTAATAATCTCTGGATTGTTACCTGAGCCCCACACCAATTGTTACAGGAATAAGCAGATTAGAATGTTAAATGCGTGGCTCAAAGAGTGGTGTGGGAGGCAGGGGTTTTGCAGTACTGGGCAAATAGGGAGCTGTTTCGTTGGGACGGGTTCCACTTGAACTGGACAGGAACCAGTATCCTGGCGAATCGAATAACTAGAGCAGTAAACATGGCTTTAAATTAATGAAGGTGGGGGAGATTTAGGAAAGTGTACAGCATGGTTTAGATACTGAGAAAAAGCATCAAGAGACATGTCAAGGTTCTAGAGCACAGCAGAGTTTTGGGTAAAAATAAGCAGAGTGGGTCAGGAAGGGACAGATGGAGTAACAAAGGTAATAGGGCATGACTGACTGAGGAGACATCAAGGAAAAATAGAAAAAAGTCAAAGCTAAAGGCACTATGAATACATGAAGTATTCACAATAAAATAAAATAATTAATAGCGCAGATAAAAATTAATTGGCTATTAGATCAAACCTTTGTGGAGATGAGGTTGCAAAGTGACCACGGTTGGGAATTAACATTCCAGGAGACATAACTTTAAGAAGAAATAGCAAAATAGAAAAGAAAGAGGGGAAGCCCTGATAATAAAAGCTGGGATAAAGACAGTATAGGGAAAGGATCTTAGTTCAGAAAATCAAGAAGTAGAATCAGTTTGGGTGGAGCTAAGAAACAGCAAGGGGCAGAAAACATTGGTGGGAGTTGTTTACAGGCCCCCCAAACCGTAGTGGTAATGTAGGGCACAGTATAAATCAGGAAATTAGAGGTGTATGTAACAAAGGTAATACAATAATCATGGACTTTAATCTGCATATAGACTGGGGAAACCAAATTTGCAGTAATAGTGTGGAGGACGAGTTCATAGAAGATATCCAAGTTGGTTTTCGAGATCAGTATGTTGAGTAACCAACTAGAGAACCAGTTATTTTAGATCTAGTATTGTGCAATAAGAAGTGGTTCATTAATAACCTTATATTAAAGGGGCCCTTAAGAAAGAGTGACCATAATAAGAGAGAATGTTACATTAAATTTGAAAGTGATTTAGTTAAATCCGAAACTAGGGTCTGAAATCCAAAATAAAAGAAAACTAGGAGAGTTGGCTAATGTAGATTGGGAACATAAGAACAAAAGAATTAGGAACAGGAGTAGGCCATCTAGCCCCTCGAGCCTGCTCCGCCATTCAATAAGATCATGGCTGATCTGGCCGTGGACTCAGCTCCACTTACCCATCCTCTCCCCGTAATCCTTAATTCCCTTATTGGTTAAAAATTGATCTATCTGTGACTTGAATACATTCAATGAACTAGCCTCAATTGCTTCCTTGGGCAGAGAATTCCACAGATTCACAACCCTCTGGGAGAAGAAATTTCTTCTCAACTCGGTTTTAAATTGGCTCCCCCGTATTTTGAGGCTGTGCCCCCTAGTTCTAGGCTCCCCGACCAGTGGAAACAACCTCTCTGCCTCTATCTTGTCTATCCCTTTCATGATTTTAAATGTTTCTATAAGATCACCCCTCATCCTTCTGAACTCCAACGAGTAAAGACCCAGTCTACTCAATCTATCATCATAAGGTAACCCCCTCATCTCCGGAATCAGCCTAGTGAATCGTCTCTGTACCCCCTCCAAAGCCAGTATATCCTTCCCTAGGTAAGGTGACCAAAACTGCATGCAGTACTCCAGGTGCGGCCTTACCAATACCCTATACAGTTGCAGAAGGACCTCCCTGCTTTCGTATTCCATCCCTCTCGCAATGAAGGCCAACATTCCATTTGTCTTCCTGATTCCTTGCTGCACCTGCAAACTAACTTTTTGGGATTCATGCACAAGGACCCCCAGGTTCCTCTGCACCTCAGCATGTTGTAATTTCTCCCCATTCAAATAATATTCCCTTTTACTGTTTTTTTTTTCCAAGGTGGATGACCTCACACTTTCCGACATTGTATTCCATCTGCCAAACCTTAGCCCATTCGCTTAACCAATCCAAATCTCTTTGCAGCCTCTCTGTTTCCTCTACACAACCCGCTTTCCCACTAATCCTAGTGTCATCTGCAAATTTTGTTACACTACACTCTGTCCCCTCTTCCAGGTCATCTATGTATATTGTAAACAGTTGTGGTCCCAGCACCGATTCCTGTGGCACACCACTAACCACCGATTTCCAACACGAAAAGGACCCATTTATCCCGACTCTCTGCTTTCTGTTAGCCAGCCAATTCTCTATCCATGCTAATACATTTCCTCTGACTCCGCGTACCTTTATCTTCTGCAGTAAACTTTTGTGTGGCACCATATCGAATGCCTTTTGGAAATCTAAATACACCACATCCATCGGTACACCTCTAATCCACCATGCTCGTTATATCCTCAAAGAATTCCAGTAAATTAGTTAAACATGATTTCCCCTTCATGAATCCATGCTGCAACTACTTGATTGCACTATTCCTATCTAGATGTCCCTCTATTTCTTCCTTAATGATAGTTTCAAGCATTTTCCCCACTACAGATGTTAAACTAACCACCCTATAGTTACCTGCCTTTTGTCTGCCCCCTTGTTTAAACAGAGGCATTACATTAGCTCTTTCCAATCCGCTGGTACATCCCCAGAGTCCAGAGAATTTTGGTAGATTTTAATGAATGCATCTGCTATAACCTCCGCCATCTCTTTAATACCCTGGGATGCATTTCATCAGGACCAGAGGACTAGTCTACCTTGAATCCCATTAGCCTGTCCAGCACTAACCCCCTAGTGATAGTGATTGTCTCAAGGTCCTCCCTTCCCATATTCCTATGACCAGCAATTTTTGGCATGGTTTTTGTGTCTTCCACTGTGAAGACCGAAGCAAAATAATTGTTTAAGGTCTCAGCTATTTCCACATTTCCCATTATTAAATCCACCTTCTCATCTTCTAAGGGACCAACATTTACTTTAGTCACTCTTTTCCATTTTATATATCTGTAAAAGCTTTTACTATCTGTTTTTATGTTTTGCACAAGTTTACCTTCGTAATCAATCTTTCCTTTCTTTATTGCTTTTTTTAGGCATTCTTTGCTGTTGTTTAAAATTTTCCCAATCCTCTAATTTCCCACTAACCTTGGCCACCTTATACGCATTGGTCTTTGATTTGATACCCTCCTTTATTTCCTTGGTTATCCCTTCTCTTACCGCCCTTCTTTTTCACTGGAATATATTTTTGTTGCGCACTATGGAAGAGCTCCTTCAAAGCCCTCCACTATTCCTCAATTGTGCCACCATTTAGTCTGTGTTTCCAGTCTACTTTAGCCAACCCTGGCCTCATCCCACTGTAGTCCCCTTTGTTTAAGCATAGTACGCTCGTTTCTGACACAACTTCCTCACCCTCAATCTGTATTAGAAATTCAACCACACTGTGATCACTCATTCCGAGAGGATCTTTTACTAGGAGATCGTTTATTATTCCTGTCTCATTACACAGGACCAGATCTAAGATAGCTTGCTCCCTTGTAGGTTCTGTTACATACTGTTCTAAGAAACAATCCCGTATGCATTCTATGAATTACTCCACCAGGCTACCCCGTGTGATTTGAGTTGACCAATCAATAAGTAGGGTAAAATCCCCCATGACTACTGCCATTCCTTTTTCACATGCCTCCATTATTCCCTTGATTATTGCCGGCCCCACCGTGAAGTTATTATTGGGGGCTTATAAACTACGCCCACCAGTGACTTTTTCCCCTTACTGTCTCTAATCTCCACCCAGAATGATTCAACATTTTGTTCATTAGTGCCAATATTGTCTCTTACAACTGCCCTGATATCATCCTTTATTAACAGAGCTACCCCACCTCCTTTCCCCCCTTGTGTATCTTTTTGAATCGTCAGATACCCCTGTATGTTTAATTCCTAGTCTTGGCCACCATGCAACCATGTTTCTGTAATGGCAACCAAATCATACCCATTTGTCATGATTTGTGCCGTCAACTCATTTACTTTATTTCGAATACTGCGTGCATTTAGCAGGAGTGTTTTAATCCTTGTTTTTAAACCATGATTTTTAGTTTTGACCCCTCCTGCAGCCCCTTTATATTCAACGGTCCTTTTTGTTTTTTGCCTTGGGGTTCTCTTCCCTCCACTTTTACTCATCTCCTTTCTGACTTTTGCTTTTGTCTCCTTTTTGTTTCCCTCTGTCTCCCTGCATTGGTTCCCATCCCCCTGCCATATTAGTTTAACTCCTCCCCAACAGCACTAGCAAACACTCCCCCTAGGACATTGGTTCCGGTCCTGCCCAGGTGCAGACCATCCGGTTTGTACTGGTTCCACCTCCCCCAGAACCTGTTCCAATGCCCCAGGAATTTGAATCCCTCCCTGATGCACCACTGCTCAAGCCACGCTATCCTGCGATTCCTACTCTGACTAGCACGTGGCACTGGTAGCAATCCCGAGATTACTACTTTTGAGGTCCTACTTTTTAATTTAGCTCCTAGCTCCTTAAATTCGTCTCATAGGGAAACTACACTAAAAGGTATGTTGGTAGCAAAGCAATGGCTAGTATTTAAAGAATTAATACATCATTTACAATGCCTTAAAGTATACATTCCTTTAAAGCACAAAAACCCCAGAGGAATAGTGGTCCAACCATGGCTAACTAAAGAAGTTAAAGGTTGTATTAGATGAAAGGAAGATGCTTATAATGTTGACAAATGGAGCAGTAAGCTTGAGGATCAGTAAGGCTTTGAATTCAGCAAAGGAGGACCAAGAAATTGATAAAGAAAGGGAAAGTAGAATATGAGAGTAAACTACTGAGAGACAAAATAACAGAATGCAAAAGCTTCTATCAGTATGTAAAAAGGAAAATATTAGCAAAGGTAAGTGTGGATCCCCGACAGACTGAGACAAGAACATAAGAATTAGGAACAGGAGTAGGCCATCTAGCCCCTCGAGGCTCCTCCGCCATTCAACAAGATCATGGCTGATCTGGCCGTGGACTCAGCTCCACTTACCCACCCGCTCCCCATAACCCTTAATTCCCTTATTGGTTAAAAAATCTATCTATCTGTGACTTGAATACATTCAATGAGCTAGCCTCAACTGCTTCCTTGGGCAGAGAATTCCACAGATTCACAACTCTCTGGGAGAAGAAATTTCTTCTCAACTCGGTTTTAAATTGGCTCCCCCGTATTTTGAGGCTGTGCCCCCTAGTTCTAGTCTCCCCGACCAGTGGAAACAACCTCTCTGCCTCTATCTTGTCTATCCCTTTCATGATTTTAAATGTTTCTATAAGATCACCCCTCATCCTTCTGAACTCCAACGAGTAAAGACTCAGTCTACTCAATCTATCATCATAAGGTAACCCCCTCATCTCCGAAATCAGCCTAGTGAATCGTCTCTGTACCCCCTCCAAGGCTAGTATATCCTTCCTTAAGTAAGGTGACCAAAACTGCACGCAGTACTCCAGGTACGGCCTCACCAATACCCTATACAGTTGCAGAAGGACCTCCCTGCTTTTGTACTCCATCCCTCTCGCAATGAAGGCCAACATTCCATTCGCCTTCCTGATTACCTGCTGCACCTGCAAACTAACTTTTTGGGATTCATGTACAAGGACCTCCAGGTCCCTCTGCACCGCAGCATGTTGTAATTTCTCCCCATTCAAATAATATTCCCTTTTACTGTTTTTTTCCCCCAAGGTGGATGACCTCACATTTTCTGACATTGTATTCCATCTGCCAAACCTTAGCCCATTTGCTTAACCTATCCAAATCTCTTTGCAGCCTCTCTGTGTCCTCTACACAACCCGCTTTCCCACTAATGTTTGTGTCATCTGCAAATTTTGTTACACTACACTCTGTCCCCTCTTCCAGGTCATCAATGTATATTGTAAACCGTTGTGGTCCCAGCACCAATCCCTGTGGCACACCACTAACCACCGATTTCCAACTCGAAAAGGACCCATTTAAATCGACTCTCTGCTTTCTGTTAGCCAGCCAATTCTCTATCCATGCTAATCCATTTCCTCTGACTCCACGTACCTTTATCTTCTGCAGTAAACTTTTGTGTGGCACCTTATCGAATGCCTTTTGGAAATCTAAATACACCACATCCATCGGTACACCTCTAATCCACCATGCTCGTTATATCCTCAAAGAATTCCAGTAAATTAGTTAAACATGATTTCCCCTTCATGAATCCATGCTGCAACTACTTGATTGCACTATTCCTATCTAGATGTCCCTCTATTTCTTCCTTAATGATAGCTTCAAGCATTTTCCCCACTACAGATGTTAAACTAACCGGCCCTATAGTTACCTGCCTTTTGTCTGCCCCCTTTTTTAAACAGAGGCATTACATTAGCTGCTTTTCAATCCAATGGTACTTCCCCAGAGTCCAGAGAATTTTGGTAGATTATAACGAATACATCTGCTATAACTTGCGCTATCTCTTTTAATACCCTGGGATGCATTTCATCAGGACCAGGGGATTTGTCTACCTTGAGTCCCATTAGCCTGTCCAGCATTACCCCGCTAGTGATAGTGATTATCTCAAGGTCCTCCCTTCTCACATTCCCGTGACCAGCAATTTTTGGCATGGTTTTTGTGTCTTCCACTGTGAAGACCGAAGCAAAATAATTGTTTAAGGTCTCAGCCATTTCCACATTTCCTATTATTAAATCCACCTTCTCATCTTCTAAGGGACCAACATTTACTTTAGTCAATCTTTTCAATTTTATATATCGGTAAAAGCGTTTATTATCTGTTTTTATGTTTTGCGCAAGTTTACTTTTGTAATCTATCTTTCCTTTCTTTATTGCTTTCTTAGTCATTCTTTGCTGTCGTTTAAAATTTTCCCAATCTTATAGTTTCTACTAACTTTGGCCACCTTATACACATTGGTTTTTAATTTGATACTCTCCTTTATTTCCTTGGTTATCCACTGCTGGTTATCCCTTCTCTTACTGCCCTTCTTTTTCACTGGAATATATTTTTGTTGAGCACTATGAAAGAGCTCCTTAAAAGTCCTCCACTGTTCCTCAATTGTGCCACCGTTTAGTCTGTATTTCCAGTCGACTTTAGCGAGCTCTGCCCTCATCCCTCATCCCACTGTAATCCCCTTTGTTTAAGCATAGTACGCTCGTTTGAGACACTACTTCCTCACCCTCAATCTGTATTACAAATTCAACCATACTGTGATCACTCATTCCGAGAGGATCTTTTACTAGGAGATCATTTATTATTCCTGTCTCATTACACAGGACCAGATCTAAGATAGCTTGCTCCCTTGTAGGTTCTGTAACATACTGTTCTAAGAAACAATCCCGTATGCATTCTATGAATTCCTCCTCAAGGCTACCCCGTGTGATTTGATTTGACCAATTGATATGTAGGTTAAAATCCCCCACATGCCTCCATTATTCCCTTGATTATTGCCCGCCACACCATGAAGTTATTATTTGGGGGCCTATAAACTATGCCCACCAGTGACTTTTTCCCCTTACTATCTCTAATCTCCACCCACAATGAATCAACATTTTATTCATTAAAGCCAATATCGTCTCTCACAACTGCCCTGATATCATCCTTTATTAACAGAGCTACCCCACCTCCTTTCCCTTCTTGTCTATCTTTCCGAATTGTCAGATACCCCTGTGTGTTTAATTCCCAGTCTTGGCCACCCTGCAACCACGTTTTTGTAATGGCCACCAAATCATACCCATTTGTAATGATTTGTGCCGTCAATTCATTTACTTTATTTCGAATGCTGAATGCTTTTTGGTAGATGTTTTAATACTAGTTGTTATACCATGATTTTTCGTTTTGACCCCTCCTGCAGCGCTTTTATATTCACACATATTGTCCTTTCCTATCACCTTGTGGTTTACACTTACCCCAGTGCTACTCTGCTCTGTTGCCTCCTGCCTTTTGCATTCTTTCTTGGGGTCCTGTTCATCTGAGCTCTCACCCACTCTAACTAGCTCAGAGCCCCCTCTTGGGTTCCGAATACTCCTTGCATTGAGGCACTGAGCTTTCATGCTTGCCTTTTTATTACACTTTGACCCTTTAAAATTTTGTTGTACATTGGCCCTTTTTGTTTTTTGCCTTGGGTTTCTCTGCCCTCCACTTTTACTCATCTCCTTTCTGTCTTTTGCTTCTGTCTCCATTTTGTTTCCCTCTGTCTCCCTGCATTGGTTCCCATCCCCCTGCCATATTAGTTTAATTCCTCCCAAACAGCATTAGCAAACACTCCCCCTAGGACATTGATTCCGGTCCTGCCCAGATGCAGACCGTCCGGTTTGTACTGGTCCCACCTCCCCCAAAACCAGTTCCAATGCCCCAGGAATTTGAATCCCTCTCTGCTGCACCACTGCTCAAGCCACGTTTTCATCTGAGCTATCCAGTGATTCCTATTCTGACTAGCACGTGGCACTGGTAGCAATCCAGAGATTACTACTTTTGAGGTCCTACTTTTTAATTTAGCTCCTAGCTCCTTAAATTCGTCTCGTAGGACCTCATCCTTTTTTTTACCTATATCGTTGGTACCAATGTGCATACGACAACTGGCTGTTCTCCCTCCCTTTTCAGAATGTCCTGCACCCGCTCTGAGACATCCTTGACCCTTGCAACAGGGAGGCAACAAACCATCCTGGAGTCTCGGTTGCGGCCGCAGAAACGCCTACCTATTCCCCTTACAATTGAATCCCCTATCACTATCGCTCTCCCACTCTTTTTCCTGCCCTCCTGTGCAGCAGAGCCAGCCATGGTGCCATGAACTTGGCTGCTGCTGCCCTCCCCTGATGAATCATCCCCCTCAACAGTACTCAAAGCGGTGTATCTATTTTGCAGGGGAATGACCCCTGCACTACCTTCCTTGCACTGCTCTTTCTGCTGGTCTTCCATTCCCTATCTGGCTGTGGACCCTTCATCTGCGGTAAGACCAACTCGCTACACATGCTACTCACGTCATTCTCAGCATCGTGGATGCTCCAGAGTGAATCCATCCTAGGCTCCAATTCCGCAACGCGGACCGTCAAGAGCTGGAGGCGGATACACTTCCCGCACACGTAGTCGTCAGGGACACCGGATGTATTCCTAAGTTCCCACATGGTATAGGAGGAGCATATCACGTGACCAAGCTTTCCTGCCATGACTTAACCCTTAGATACACTTAAATTGGCAACCACAATGCTAACGTTTACTCACTGTTTTCGAAGAGAAAAAAGAAAAACTACTCACCAATCACCAGCCAATCACTTACCCCCTTGGCTGTGATGTCGCCTTTCTGTTTCTTTCTACTTTTTTTTTGCCTTCTCCCTGAAGAGAAATTATAATGGAGAACAAGGAAACGGCAGAGAAATTAAAAATATATTTTCAGTCTGTCTTCACGGAAGAAGGTGTAAACAAAATTGCCGCAACTACTGGATAACCCAGGGTCTAGCGAGAATGAGAAACTTAAGGAAATTGGTATTAATCAAAAAATGGTACTGGAGAAATAATGGGACTGAAAGCCAATAAATCCCCTGGACCTGATGGCCTACATCCTAGAATATTGAAACATAGAAACATAGAAAATAGGTGCAGGAGCAGACTATTCTGCCCTTCGAGCCTGCACCACCATTCAATATGATCATGGCTGATTATGCAACTTCAGTACCCCATTCCTGGTTTCTCTCCAGATCCCTTGATCTCTTTAGCCGTAAGGGCCACATCTAACTCCCTTTTGAATATATCTAACGAACTGGCATCAACAACTTTCTGTAGTAGAGAATTCCACAGGTTCACAATTCTCTGAGTGAAGAAGTTTCTCCTCATCTCGGTCCTAAATGGCTTACCCTTTATCCTTATACTGTGACCCCTGGTTCTGGACTTCCCGAACATTGGGAACATACCTAACCGGTCCAATCCCGTCAGAATTTTATATGTTTCAATGGAACCCTCTCATTCTTCTATATTCCGGTGAATATAAGCCGAGTCGATCCAAGCTTTCTTCATATATCAGTCCTGCCATCCCAGGAATCAGTCTGGTGAACCTTTGCTGCACTCCCTCAATAGCAAGAATGTCCTTCCTCAGATTAGGCGACCAAAACTGTACACAATAGTCAAGGTGTGGCCTCACTGAGGCCCTGTACAACTGCAGTAAGATCTCCCTGCTCCTATACTCAAATCCCCTCGCTATGAAGGCCAACATGCCATTTGCTTTCTTCACTGCCTGCTGTACCTGCATGCCAACTTTCAATGACTGATGTATCATGATACCCAGGTCTCGTTGCACCTCCCTTTTCCTAATCTGTCATCATTCAGATAATATTCTGCCTTCCTGTTTTTGCCACCAAAGTGGATAACTTCACATTTATCTACATTATACTACTTCTGCCATGCATGTGCCCATTCACCTGACTTGTCCAAGTCACCCTGCAACCTCTTAGCATCCTCCTCACAGCTCACACCGCCACCCAACTTAGTGTCATCTGCAAACTTGGAGATATTACATTCAATTCCTTCATCTAAATCATTAACGTATATTGTAAATAGCTGAGAAAGGTAGCTATAGAAACAGTGGATGCATTGGTTGTCATCTTCCAAAATTCCATAGATTCAAGAACTATTCCCATGGTTTCAAAGATCACAAATGTAACTGGGCTATTTAAGAAAGGAGGGAGAGAGAAAACAGGGAATTATGGACCAGTTAGCCTGACATCTGTAGTCGGGAAAATGCTCGATGCTATTATTAAGGACGTGGGAACAGGAACTTAGAGAATATTAATAAAATTTGTCAGAGTCAACACGGCTTTATGAAAGGAAATCATGTTTGACAACTTTTTGAGATTGTAACTAGCAGAATAGATAAGGAGGAACCAGTGGATGTGGTGTATTTGGATTTTCAGAAGACATTCGATAAGGTGCCACATGAGGTTATTAAACAAAATGAGGGCTCATGGGATTGTGGGTAATATACTAGCATGGATTGAAGATTGGTTAACGGACAGAAAACAGAAAGTAGGAATAAATGGTTCATTTTCAGGTTGGCAGGCTGTAACTGGTGGTGTGTCACAAGGATCGATACTTGGGCCTCAGCAATTCACAATGTATATCTGATTTGGATGAGAAGACCAAATGTGATATATCCAAGTTTGCTGATGATACAAAGCTAGGTGGGAAAGCAAGTTGTGAGGAGGGTACAAAGAGGCTTCAAGGGGATAAAGAGAGGTTAAGCGAGTGGGCAATCATCATACAATCATAGAAATTTACAGCATGGAAGGAGACCATTTCAGCCAATCGCATCCAGCCTAATCCCACTTTCCAGCTCTTGGTTCATAGCCCTGTAGGTTGCGGCACTTTAAGTGCACATCCAAGTGTCTTTTAAATGTGGTTGAAGGATCATGGCACTACAACCCTTTCAGGCAGTGAATTCCAGACCCCCACCACCCTCTTGGTGAAGAAATGTCCCTTATCTCCTCTAAACCTCCCCCCAATTACTTTAAATCTATGCCCTCTGGTTGTTGACCCCTCTGCCACGGGAAACCAAATCATCCCTATCCACTCTATCCAGACCCCTCATAATGTTATACACCTCAATCATGTCTCCCCTTAGCCTCCTCTGTTGCAAAGAAAACAGACTCAGCTTCTATTTTCTTTCATCATAGACAAAATTCTCCAGTCCAGGCAACAATCTTATAAATCTCCTCTGCACCCTTTCCAGTGCAATCACACCTTTCCTGTAATGTGGTGACCAGAACTGCATGGAGTACTCCAGCTGTGGTCTAATAAGTGTTTTATACAGTTCAAGCCTATCCTCCTTGCTCTTGTATTCCATGCCTCGACTTATAAATGCAAGTATTCCATATGCCTTCTTAGCCATCTTATCAACCTGGCCTGCTACCTTCGAGATTCTGTGGACCTACACTCCACAGTCCCGATGTTCCTCTACACTTTCCAGTGTCCTACCATTTAATGTGTATTCCCTTGTCTTGTTAGACCTCCCCAAATGCATTACCTCACACTTATCCGGATTGAATTCCATTTGCCACTGTTCTGCCCACCTGACCAATACGTTGATATCTTCCTGTAATCCGCAGCTTTCTTAGGATAAGGGGTAGGCCATTTAGGACTGAGATGAGGAGAAACTTCTTCACTCAGAGAGTTGTTAATCTGTGGAATTCCCTGCCGCAGAGAGTTGTTGATACCAGTTCACTGGATATATTCAAGAGGGAGTTAGATATGGCTCTTACGGTTAAGGGGATCAACAGGTATGGAGAGAAAGCAGGAAAGGGGTACTGAAGGAATGATCAGCCATGATCTTATTGAATGACGATGCAGGCTCGAAGGGCCTACTCCTGCACCTATTTTTCTATGTTTCTATGTTTCTTTTTCATTATCAATGACTCAGCCTATTTTAGTGACATCTGCAAACTTCTTAATCATATACCCAACATTTAAGTCCAAGTCATTGATATATATTGATAAGAACATGGCAAATGGAATATAATGTGGAGAAATGTGAAGTTATCCATTTTGGTAGGAAACATAGAAAAGCAGAGTATTTTTTAAATGGTGAGAGATTGAGAAATGTTGGTGTTCAGAGGGATCTGGATGTCCTTGTACATGAATCACTGAAAGTTAACATGCAGGTACAGCAAGTAATTAATAAAGCATGTTGGCCTTTATTACTAGTGGATTTGAGTATAAGTGTAAAGTAATCTTACTGCAATTATATAGGGCCCTGTAGTATTGTGTACTGTTTAGGTCTCCTTATCTAAGAAAGGATATACTTGCCATAGAGGAGGTGCAACAAAAGTTCACTAGACTGATTCCTGGGATGCGGGGATTGTCCTATGAGGAGAGATTGAGTAGATTATGCCTCTATTCTCTAGAGTTCAGAAGTATGAGAGGTGATCTTATTGAAACATACAAAGTTCATACAGGGCTTGACAGGGTAAAAAAACATACAAAATTCGTAGAAGGCTTGACAGGGTAGGTGCAGGAAGGATGTTTTCTCTGGCTGGGAAGTCTAGAACCAGGGGTGAGTCTCAGAATAAGAGGTCAGCCATTTAGGACTGAGATGAGGAAAAACCTCTTCACTCAGAGGGTGGTGAATCTTTGGAATTCTCTCCCCCAGAGGGCTGTGTAGGCTCTCAGGGTTTGAATATATTCAAGGCATTGATCAATAGATTTTTGGATATTATGTAAATGAAGGATATGGGGATAGTGCAGGAAAGTGGAGTTGAGGTAGAAGATCAGCCAAGATCTCATTAATGGCGGAGCAGGATCGAGGGCCGAATAATTTTACTCCTGCTCCTGTTCCTTACGGTCCAGTGCCCCCAGAGCACAATATTCACGCTGCAGGAGCCCAGTGCGCAGGCGCAACACCGGACTGTACCTGGAGCATGCACATTGTGACTTTGATCAGACCGAACGCGGCCTGGAAGCGGGCAAAGGCCGGATCCACAGTTTGGAGCCGATCCGAATCAGCGGGGAACAGGGGAGGAACGCACCTCGCAGGTAGGCTTCATACACACCTAGTGTAGGTCGCAAGCATGTATTAAGAAACTATAAGTTCCGAATTTGCAGCTCCAGGGCATTTTCGCGGCAACAAACCGAGGGTGACGGCCGCCATCTTTGTGAAGGACAGCTGCAGGTTTGTGCTCCGCCATGGTGACTCATCGAGCAGTAGAGCGCATGCGTGAACATCTTTGCAAACGAACAACGTGTGGGCGGGGCTTCAGTGTCCCAGTGAACCCAGCCAGAGTCAGCACCTTCAGGGATGGAGAGGGAGGGGAACCAGTGAGTGTAGAACTGAACCCAGCCAGAGTCAGCGTCTTCAGGGGAGGAGAGGGAGGGGAACTAGTCAGTGTAGAACTGAACCCAGACAGAGTCAGCACCTTCAGGGGAGGAGAGGGAGGGGAACCAGTGAGTGTAGAACTGAACCCAGCCAGAGTCAGCACCTTCAGGGGAGGAGAGGGAGGGGAACCAGTGAGTGTGGAACTGAACCCAGCCAGAGCCAGCACCTTCAGGAGAGGGAGGGGAACCAGTGAGTGGAGAACTGAACCCAGCCAGTGTCAGCACCTTCAGGGGAGTTGAGGGATGGAACCAGTGTGTAAAACTGAACCCAGACAGAGTTGGTGGTGAAAAATGGGAGCAGAGAACAAGCTGTCTTCAGACGTGCGATGTGTTTGAATTTCAAGACAGGGAGAACGGAGACTGTATGGGATGGGGATTTACAGCTTTGGAGGAACAAGAAAGGAAAGAATGTTCCATAGAATCTAGAATTGTCTGTTCTGAATTTCTGTCATTTACTTGCAGTAATTATTTTTGTAAACTTCTTTTCCAGGGTATTAGAATGGGAGGATTTGCCAACGGGAAGCTCTAAAACTAAATATCACATCAAAATCTGATGGAATCACTCAATTCCTGAGGACTTGAATACTATCGGCCTTTGAATGTGGAAAGAGCAATGTTTGTCTGTTCTGTCTGTGGCAACAGATTTCAAACATCAATGTGACTGGAAAAGCACCAAGACACACGCACCCAAGTGAGAGTGTTCCAGTTCACTGCCTGTGGAAAGAGCTTTAACCAGTTATACAGCCTGTAAAAAGATCAAACCGTTGACAGTGGGGAGAAAACATACACGTGTTCTATTTGTGGACGAGCATTCAATTGATCATTCAACCTGGAGAGACACAAGGACACCCGCACCATGGAGAAACCGTGGGAATGTGGGGACTGTGGGAAGGCATTCAATTACCCATCCCAGCTGGAAATTCATCGGCGCAGTCACACCGGGGAGAGGCCGTTCACCTGTTCTGTGTGTGGAAAGGGATTCACTGTGTCATCCCGACTTCTAACTCACCAGCGAGTTCACACTGGGCAGGGGCCATTTATCTGCTCCGAGTGTGGGAAGGGATTCACTTTGAAATCTAACCTGCTTTCACATCAGCGAGTTCACACGGGAGAGAGGCCGTTCACCTGCTCCATGTGTGGGAAGGAATTCACTCAGTCATCCCACCTGCTGACACACCAAAGAATACACGCTGGGGAGGGGCTGTTTACCTGCTCTGAGTGTGGGAAGAGTTTCGCTCAGTCATCCCGCCTGCTGGCACACCAGCGAGTTCACACTGGGGAGAGGCCGTTTACCTGCTCCATCTGTGGGGCGGGATTCCATCGGTCATCCCACCTGCTGGCACATGAGCGAGTTCACTCTGGGGAGAGGCCATTCACCTGCTCTGTGTGTGGGAAGGGATTCACTCAGTCATCCAACCTGCTGAAACACCAGCGAGTTCACACTGGGGAAAGGCCATTCACCTGCTCCGTGTGTGGGGAGGGCTTCATTCAGTCATCGAACCTGCTGACACATGAGCGAATTCACACTGGGGAGAGGCCGTTCACCTGCTCAGTGTGTAGGGAGGGATTCACTCAGTCATCCCACCTGCTGACACACCAGCGAGTTCACACTGGGGAGAGGCCATTCACCTGCTCAGTGTGTGGTGAGGGATTCGCTCGGTCATACACCCTGATAACACACCAGCGAGTTCACACTGGGGAGAGGCCGTTCACCTGCTCTGTGTGTGGGGAGGGATTCACTCAATCGTCCAACCTGCTGAGACATCAGCGAGTTCACAAGTGCCTGCAGGGTTTGGATTCTGCTGTTATGCCAAACTGAATCATGTCCATTTTGGTATATGTGGTTTATTTTTATTGATATTGATCACCCCTATAACTGGAGATTAATATTCTAGATATTGGACCAACTAATCAACGGGAAAAGGGTCAGATAAAAATAATGCTGATTGTGTTTGTATCCATATTTCACTGTTTAAACGGCTTTCTTCAAATACTGAAAGGTGCAACAAATGGAGCTAAACTTTCTTGAACCATTGATAATAAAATGAATTGAATCTGCAGGTTTGTTTTGGATTTCTTTGGGATGGAGCCAGGCATTGTGTGCCTTGAAATATCGCCGGTGTCTAGTAGATGACGCTGTCCCTCCTATTTACTCTGACTGAGAGGAGCGTGACTGCCCCCTAGAGCAGAAGGAATTAGGGCAGCTCAGGGTTAGACACTGAAAATACTGCACCCCACAGGGACATCACTTACTGTCCCCTCCCTGGGGCAGCTCAGGGTGAGAGATTGAACATAATGCATCCCACAGGGATGTCTCATACTGCCCTCTCCCTGGGGCATCTCAGGGTCAGACACTGAACATACTGCATCCTACAGGGACATCACACACTGCCCTCTCCCCGGGGTAGCTCAGAATCAGAACTTAGAATGGGAAGGGGCGGATCCAGTTGTCATGGTCCATGTAGGAATCAACAACATCGGTAGGACTAACAGTGAGGTTCTGCTGAAACAGTTTGAAGAGTTGGAGTCCAAATGAAAAAGCTGAACATCAAAGTTAATAATCTCCAGATTGTTACCTGAGCCACACACCTATTGGTCGAGGGATAAGCAGATTAAAATGTTAAATACGTGGCTAAAAGAGTGGTGTAGAAGGCAGGAGTTTTGCTTTATGGGGCACTGGCACCAGTACTGAGGAAAGAGGGAGCTGTTCCATTGGGATGGGCTCCACTTGATCTGGGCAGGAACCAGTGTCCTGGCAAATCAAATAACTAGGGCAGTAAACAGGGCTTTAAACTAATGAAGGTGGGGGAGATTCAGGGAAGTGTACAGAATGGTTTAGATACAGAGTAAAAGCAACAAATTACATGTCAAGGCGCTAGAGCAGAGCAGGGTTTGGTGTAAGAATAAGCAGAGTGGGTCAGGAAGGGACAGAGAGACTAACAAAGGTAATAGGGCATTACTGACAAAGAAGAAATCAAGGAAACAATTTTAGAAAACGAAAACTAAAGGCACTATATCTGAATGCACAAAGAATTCTCAATATAATAGATGAATTAATAGCGCAGACAGAAATTAATAGGTTTGATCTAATAGCCATTATGGACACGAGGTTGCAAAATGACCACAGTTGGGAACTAAATATTCCAGGATACGTAACTTTTAGAAGAGATAGCAAAATGGAAAAGGAGGAGGGGTAGACCTGATAATAAAGGATGGGATAAAGACAGTAGAGGAAAAGAATCTTAGCTCAGAAAATCAAGAAGTAGAATCATTGTGGGTGGGGCTAAGAAACAGCGAGGGCAGAAAACATTGGTGGGCGTTCTTTATAAGCCACAAACTGCAGTGGTAATGTAGGGCACAGTATAACTCAGGAAATTAGAGCTGCATGTAACAAGATAATACAATAATCTGCATACAGACTGGGCAAACCAAATTTGCAGTAATAGTGTGGAGGATGAATTCATGGAAGGTATACAAGATGGTTTTCTAGATCAGTATGTTGAGGAACCAACTAGATAACAGATTATTTTAGATCTAATATTATGCAATAAGAAAGGTTAATTAATAACCTTGTAGGAAAGTGGCCCTTTGGGAAGAGTGACCATAATTATATAGAATTTTACATTAAGTTTGAAAATGATTTAGTTAACATAGAAACATAGAAAATAAATGCAGGAGTAGGCCATTTGGCCCTTCGAGCCTGCACCGCCATTCTATGAGTTCATGGCTGAACATGCAACTTCAGTACCCCATTCCTGCTTTCTCGCCATACCCCTTGATCCCCCTAGTGAATTGGCTTCAACAACTTTCTGTAGTAGAGAATTCCACAGGTTCACCACTCTCTGGGTGAAGAAGATTCTCCTCATCTAGGTCCTAAATGGCTTACCCCTTATCCTTAGACTGTGACCCCTGGTTCTGGACTTCCCCAACATTGGGAACATTCGTCCTGCATCTAACCTGTCTAAACCCGTCAGAATTTTAAATGTTTCTAAGAGATCCCCTCTCATTCTTCTGAACTGCAGTGAATACAAGCCCAGTTGATCCAGTCTATCTTGATATGTCAGTCCCGCCATCCTGGGAATTAGTCTGGTGCACTTTCGCTGCACTCAATAGCAAGAATGTCCTTCCTCAAGTTAGGAGACCAAAACTGTACACAATACTCCAGGTGTGGCCTCACCAAGGCCCCGTACAACTGTAGTAACCCTGCCCCATACTCAAATCCCCTCGCTATGAAGGCCAGCATGCCATTTGCCTTCTTAACCGCCTGTTATACCTGCATGCCAACCTTCAATGACTGATGTACCATGACACCCAGGTCTCGTTGCACCTCCCCTTTCCCTAATCTGTCACCATTCAGATAATAGTCTGTCTCTCTGTTTTTACAACCAAAGTGGATAACCTCACATTTATCCACATTATACTTCATCTGCCAAGCATTTGCCCACTCACTTAACCTACCCAAGTCACTCTGCAGCATCATAGCATCCTCCTCGCAGCTCACACTGCCACCCAATTTAGTGTCATCCGCAAATTTGGAGATACTACATTTAATCCCCTCGTCTAAATTATTAATGTACAATGTAAACAGCTGGGGCACCAGCACAGAACCTTGCGGTACCCCACTAGTCACTGCCTGCCATTCTGAAAAATATCCATTTATTCCTACTCTTTGCTTCCTGTCTGACAACCAGTTCTCAATCACGTCAGTACACTACCCCCAATCCCATGTGCTTTAATTTTGCACATTAATCTCTTGTTGAAAGCCTTCTGAAAGTCCAAATACACCACATCAACTGGTTCTCCCTTGTCCACTCTACTGGAAACATCCTCAAAAAATTCCAGAAGATTTGTCAAGCATGATTTCCCTTTCACAAATCCATGCTGACTTGGACCTATCATGTCACTTCTTTCCAAATGCGCTGCTATGACATCCTTAATAATTGATTCCATCATTTTACCCACTACCGATGTCAGGCTGACCGGTCTATAATTCCCTGTTTTCTCTCTCCCTCCTTTTTTTAAAAAAGTGGGGTTACCTTGGCTAACCTCCACTCCATAGGAACTAATCCAGAGTCTATGGAATGTTGGAAAATGACTGTCAAGGCATCCGCTATTTCAAAGGCCACCCCCTTGAGTACTCTGGGATGCAGACCATCAGGCCCTGGGGATTTATCGACCTTCAATCCCATCAATTTCCCCAACACAATTTCCTGACTAATAAGGACTTCCCTCAGTTCCTCCTTCTTACTAGACCCTCTGACCCCTTTTAAATCCGGAAGGTTGTTTGTGTCCTCCTTAGTGAATACCGAACCAAAGTACTTGTTCAATTGGTCTGCCATTTCTTTGTTCCCAGTTATGACTTCCCCTGATTCTGCCTGTAGGGGACCTTCGTTTGTCTTTACTAACCTTTTTCTCTTTACATATCTATGGAAGCTTTTGCAGTCCATTTTAATGTTCCCTGCAAGCTTCCTCTCGTACTCTATTTTCCCTGCCCTAATCAAACCATTTGTCCTCCTCTGCTGAGTTCTAAATTTCTCCCAGTCCCCTGCTATTTCTGACCAATTTTTATGCCACTTCCTTGGCTTTAATATTATCCCTGATTTCCCTTGATAGCCACGGTTGAGCCACCTTCCCTTTTTTATTTTTACGCCAGACAGGGATGTACAATTGTTGTAGTTCATCCATGCGGTCTCTAAATGTCTTCCATTGCCTATCCACTGTCAACCCCTTCAGTATCATTCGCCAATCTTTCCTAGCCAATTCACGCCTCATACCTTCAAAGTTACCCTTCTTTAATTCTGGACTATGGTCTCTGAATTAACTGTTTCATTCTCAATCCTAATGTAGAATTCCACCATATTATGGTCACTCTTCCCCAAGGGGCCTCGCACAATGAGATTGCTAATTAATCCTCTCTCATTACACAAGACCCAGTCTAAAATGGCCTTCCCCCTAGTTGGTTCCTCGACATATTGGTCTAGAAAATCATCTCTTATGCACTCCAGGAAATCCTCCTCCACTGTATTGTTTCCAGTTTGGTTAGCCCAATCGATATGCATATTAAAGCCACCCATGATAACTCCTGCACCTTTATTGCATGCACCCCTAATTTCCTGTTTGATGCCCTCCCCAACATCACTAGTACTGTTTGGAGGTCTGTACACAACTCCCACAAGCGTTTTCTGCCCTTTGGCTCCACCCATACCGATTCCACATCATCCAAGCTAATATCTTTCCTTACAATTGCATTAATTTTCTCTTTAACCAGCAATGCCACCCCGCCTCCTTTTCATTTCTGTCTATCTTTCCTAAATGTTGAATACCCCTGGATGTTGAGTTCCCAGCCTTGGTCACCATGGAGCCATGTCTCCATGATGCCAACCACATCATATCCGTTAACTGCTATCTGCACAGTTAACTTGTCCACCTTATTCCGAATACTCCTCGCATTGAGGCACAGAGCCTTTCTAAGACACTTTGACCCTTTAGAATTTTGCTATAAAGTGGCCCTTTTTGTTTTTTGCCTTGGGTTTCTCTGCCCTCCCCTTTTACTCATCACCTTTCTGTCTTTTGTTTCTGTCTCCATTTTGCTTCCCTCTGTCTCCCTGCATTGGTTCCCATCCCCCTGCCATATTAGTTTAACTCCTCCCCAACAGCATTAGCAAAGACTCCCCCTAGGACATTGGTTCCGGTGCTGCCTCGGTGCAGACCATCCGGTTTGTAATGGTCCCACCTCCCCCAGAACCGGTTCTAATGCCCCAGGAATTTGAATCCCTCCCTGCTGCACCACTGCTCAAGCCACGTATTCATCTGAACTATCCTGTGATTCCTACTCTGACTAGCACGTGGCACTGGTAGCAATCCTGAGATTACTACTTTTGAGGTCCTACTTTTTAATTTAGCTCCTAGCTCCTTAAATTCGTCTCTTAGGACCTCATCCCGTTTTTTACCTATATCGTTGGTACCAATGTGCACCACGACAACTGGCTGTTCACCCTCCTTTTTCAGAATGTCCTGCACCCGCTTCGAGACATCCTTGACCTTTGCACCAGGGAGGCAACATACCCTCCTGGAGTCTCGGTTGCGGCCACAGAAACGCCTATCTATTCCCCTTACAATTGAATCCCCTATCACTATCACTCTCCCACTCTTTTTCCTGCCCTCCTGTGCAGCAGAGCCATCCACAATGCCTTGAACTTGTCTGCTGCTGTCCTCCCCTGATGAGTCATCCCCCCCAACAGTACTCAAAGTGGTGTATCTGTTTTGCAGGGGGATGACCGCAGGTGACCCCTGCACTACCTTCCTTGCACTGCTCTTCCTGTTGGTCTTCCATTCCCTATCTGGCTGTGGACACTTTACCTGCGGTAAGACCAACTCGCTACACATGCTAATCATGTAATTCTGAAACTAGGATATTAAATCTAAACAAAGTAAACTCTAGGTATGAGGGTGCGGGAGTCCTCCCTTTATTTATTGGGGACTTGGCCTGGAGGGTGTTGCATGGAACAGTTCCATACAATAAGTTTTAAGGTCGGTTCACGGACTCCCAGGCCACCTGCAATTTCTGCGGTCTGGAGGACTCCATGTTCCACATCTATGTTGTATGTGTGAGGTTGCAGCTCCTTTTCCAATATTTGAAGGGGCTGCTCCTCAAGTTCTGGCTGCACTTCAGTCCCACACTCCTGATCTTTGGGCACTGTGTGGAGGGGAGCGGCAAGGTCCGAAGGACTCCTCGAAGGATTGCTCCTGGGCATGGCCAAGGTGGCCATCAACTGGTCCAGGCAGTGGGCAGTCGAGGGGGTCGTTCAGCCCGACTGCCTGCCTCTCTTCTGTGGTTACATCTGAGCCAGGGTGTCCCTGGAGATGGAGCACGCGGTGTCCACCGGGACACTCGCGGCCTTCTGCGAGAGGTGGGTGCCGGAGGGACTGGAGTGCATCATCACCCCCAGTAACCAAATTTTACTTTGAACTACGTAATGTCTAAAGTTTCATTTGTTTAAGTTTGTCAGTTTAATCAGGGGGCACTTGTATTGATGTTACTACAAAAATAGTTGTAGGTATAAGGGAAGAGTTGGTTCAGGTAGTTTGGGAAACTATATTGAAAGGTATGACAGCAGAAAAGGAATGGCTAGCATTTAAAGGATGAATACATAATTTACAACAAACATGCATTTCTTTAAGGCAGGCACAAAACCCCCCTCATGAATAGTGGTCCAACTGTGGCCAAGAAAAGAAATTAAAGATAGTATTAGATGAAAGTAAGATGCTTATAATGTTGTCAAAAAGAGCAGTAAGCCTGGGAAGATTTTAGAATTCAGCAAAGGTGGACCATGAAATTCATAAAGAAACGGAAACTAGAATATGAGAGTAACCTATCGAGAGACAAAATAACAGACTGCACAAGGTTCTATAGGTATGTAAAAAAAGGAAAAGATTAGCAAAAGTAAATATGGGTCCCCTACAGGATGAGACAGGAGAAATTATAATGGGGAACAAGGAAATGGCAGAGAAATTAAACACATACTTTGTGTCTGTCTTCACGGAAGAAGGCGCAAAAAAATTGCCAGCACTACTGGAGAACCCAGGATCCAGTGAGAATGGGGAACTAAAAGAAATTAGTATTAATCAAAAAATGGTACTGGAGAAATTAATGGGACTGAAAGCCAATAGATCTAATGGCCTACATCCTAGAGTATTGAATTGGTAGCTATAGAAATAGTGGATGCATTGGTTAACATCTTCCAAAATGCCATAGATTCTAGAACAGTTCCCATGGTTTGGAAGGTAGCAAATGTAACTGGGCTATTTAAGAACAGAGGGAGAGAGAAAACTGAGAACTACAGACCAGTTAGCCTGACATCAGTAATAGGGAAAATGCTAGATCCTATTATTAAGGATGTGGTAACAGGCACTTGGAGAATAATAATATGATTGGGCAGAATTAACACGGCTTTATGAAAGGGAAATTATGTTTGACAAATCTGTTAAGGGTTTTTTGAGGTTGTAATTAGCAGAACAGATAAGGAGGAACCAGTGGATAGGGTGTATTTGGATTTTCAGAAGGCATTCGATAAGGTGCCACAAGAGGTTATTAAACAAAATTAGGGCTCAAGGAATTGGGGGTAATACTCGCATGCATTGAGGATTAGTTAGCAGACAGAAAATGATTAGGAATAAATGGTTCATTTTCAGGTTGGCAGGCTGCAACTGGTGGGATACCACAAGGATTGGTGCTTGGGTCTCATTAATTCACAATATATATCAATGATTTTGATGAGAGGATCAAATGTTATACAGTTGGAAGTCTCTGGTCCGGCAGCCTTGGGACCTGGCCGGTGCTGGAGAATTTTCCAGACCTCGGGAGGTCAGCTGCTGACAGCAACCTGGACGTGTTCTGTGCATGCATGGGGAGAGAAGCGGTGGTGTGGGAAGAGAAGAGGAGCGGGGAGAGAAGCGGCGGGGAGGAGAGCGGTGGCGGCAGAGTGGAGAGCTGTGGGGGGGGCAGGTGGGGGGAGAGAGCGGGAGGAGAGCGGTGGGGGGGGGTGCGACGGAAGAGCCATGGCAGTGGGGAACACGGTGATGGGGGAGTGCGGTGAGGCGGGGGAAAACGGTGGCAGTGGGGGGGTAGGTGTAGAGCCGGGTGGGGGACGGAGAGTGGTGGTGGCAGCGGGGGGGGGGGGGGGAAAGAGGTGGAGAACGGGGTAGAGGGCGGAGTGCAGTGGTGCAGTGGGTGGGGTGCTGGAGAGAGACAGCCTGGGGCGAGGCCTAGCTTTAGTGCCCCAGTCAGCCGCCTGCCCTTCCCTTTCCATTCCTTGCCTGACCCGCTTACCTCAATGATCAGCATCATTATAGGCAATCCCTCGAATCGAGGATGAATTGCTTCCACGCCAAAAAGAGATGAAGTCACAGGTGTTTCAATGAAGGACCTAATATTCCAGATCCCAGACCACATCTTGAAGGGTGGGAGATGCCTGTGCGTGGATTATTTTTAACGTGTGGTGGCCGTTGCACACCAGCCACCACACAGGCTTCACAGAGCTAGGTCTTGATCCAGTGGCAAGGATTAAGCAAGACAACTGGAGACCAGCTCTGCTGCAAGGACCTAATGTGCACACATACCGCTGTGTGGATGGACCCACGCTGCCCCTGGGCCCTCACCTCTTCTGGGCCTGTACTCACGTCTCTCCTGGGTCCCGATCTTGTCCCTCTACGAAATCTCGCCGCTCCTTTGCCCGACTTCACCGTTCCAGCTAGCCTTGACCACACTGCAATCAGCGACAAGGATTTGGGTGACGTCAAATCCAATCGCCCTTTTCACAGCTTCAATGAACAGCACAGGACACCACCCACGCCAGGACTGTTGTTAGTCAAGGAATGTTTCCAGAGTAAAGAGACCCGGACTGGAGAGATACAACCTGTATATCCACGTTTGCTAATGATACAAAGCTAGGTGAAATGCAATTTGTGAGGTGGGTACAAAGAGGCTTCAAGGGGATATAGACAGGCTCAGTTAGTTGGTAAGAATATGACAAATGGAATATAGTGGAGAAATGTGAAGATATCCACATTGGTAGGAAAAATTGAAAAGCAGAGTATTTTTAAATGCTGAGAGAAGTTGGTGTTCAGAGTCATGGGTGTCTTTGCACAAGAATCACTGAAAGTTAACAAACAATCAATTAAGAGAGCAAATTGTATGTTTGCATAAGAACATAAGAAATAGGAGCAGGAGAAGGCCATATGGCCCCTCGAGCCTGCTCCACCATTTAATACGATCATGGACTAAGGTCCACTTCCCTGCCCGCTGCCCACAACCCCTTATACCCTTATCGGTTAAGAAATTGTGTATCTCTGTCTTAAATTTATTCAATGACCCAGCTTCCACAGCTCTCTGAGGCAGTGAATTGCACAAATTTACAACCCTCTGAGAGAAGACATTCCTGCTCATCTAAGTTTTTAATGGGCGGCCCCTTATTCTAAGATTATGCCCCCTAGTTCTTGTCTTCCCTATCAGTGGAAACATCCTCTCTGCATCCACCTAGTCAAGCCCCCTCATAATCTTATACGTTTCAATAAGATCACCTCTCATTCTTCTGAATTCCAATAAGTAGAGGCCCAACCTACTCAACCTTTCCTCATAAGTCAACCCCTCATCTCCAGAATCAACCGAGTGAACCTTCTCTGAACTGCCTCCAAAGCATGTATATCCTTTCTTAAATATGGAAACCAAAACAGTATTCCAGGTGTGGCCTCATCAATACCCGGTACAACTGTAGCAAGACTTCCCTGCTTTTATACTCCATCCCCTTTGCAATAAAGGCCAAGATTCCATTGGCCTTCCTAATTACTTGCTGTACCTGCATACTAACCTTTTGTTTTTCAAGCACCAGGATCCCTACGTCCCGCTGTACTGCAGTACTTTGCAATTTTTCTCCATTTAAATAATAACTTGCTCTTCGATTTTTTTCTTCAAAGTGTATAACCTCACACTTTCTAACATTGTACACTATCTGCCAAATTTTTGCCCACTCACTTAGCCTGTCAATGTCCTTTTGCAGATTTTTTGTGTCCTCTTCACACATTGCTTTTCCTCCCATCTTTGTATCATCAGCAAACTTGGCTACGTTACACTGGGTCCCTTCATCCAAATCGTTAATATAGATTGTAAATAGTTGGGATCGCAGCACTGATCCCTGTGGCATCCCACTAGTTACTGATTGCCAACACGAGAATGAACCATTTATCCCAAATCTCTGTTTTCTGTTAGTTAGCCAATCCTCTATCCATGCTAATTGTTGTGTATGGAGAAAGACTCAGACTGAATACTGTGAGCTCAAATTAACGTGTGACCTTAGTCTTTTATTGCAAGTCTCCAGAGTGCCTCTCCAACCTGTGAAGCCTTCTTAAATACCTGTGCTCCCAAGGGATTATGGAATCCCTTGGGACTCCGGGGAATGAGCCCTCTGGTGGCTGTACAGAGTAAATACAAGTCCACATATATAACAACATTCCCCTCCCCCACCTCCCCCCCCCACCCCCAAAGTCAATAGTGTAACTATTTACAATGTGAGTCGATCTGGGGCCTTTCTTGCCCTGGTTGATCATCTCGGTGTGAAAGCTGGTGTTGTTGAATCATTTGTTGGGCTCTCGCTGGGCTGCTGTGGATGATGGGTTCTGCTTCGTGGTCAACCATGGTGTCGGTTGCCAGTGGCATGTGTGTTGGGGGATCAAAAAAGGTAGGGTCCAAGGTGGGTTGCTCAGGGTAGTCCGTGAATCTGAGTTTGATTTGGTCCAAGTGTTTCTGGTGAATGAGTCCATTTGAAAGTTTGACCCGAAACACCCTGCTCCCCTCTTTGGCCACGACAGTGCCGGGAAGCCACTTGTGACCTTGTCCATAATTTAAAATAAATACAGGATCATTGATTTCAATCTCGCATGACACATTTGTGCTATCATGGTATGCACTTTGTTGAAGCTGCCTGCTCTCTACCTGTTCATGTAGATCGGGGTCAACTAAAGAGAGCCTTGTCTTTGAGTGCTCTTTTCATGAGCAGTTCAGCAGGTGGGATCCCAGTGAGTGAGTGGGGTCTCATGCGGTAGCTAAGCAGGACTCGGGATAGGCGAGTCTTTAGTGAGCCTTCAGTTACCCTCTTCAAGCCTTGCTTGATGGTTTGAACTGCTCTCTCTGCCTGACCATTGGATGCTGGTTTAAACGGGGCAGATGTGACATGTTTGATCCCGTTACGGGTCATGAATTCTTTGAACTCAGCACTAGTAAAACATGGCTCGTTGTCGCTCACCAGGACACCGGGTAAGCCATGTGTGGCAAACATGGCCTGCAGACTTTCAGTAGTGGCAGCGGACGTGCTAGCCGACATTATCTCACATTCAAACCACTTGGAGTATGCGTCTACAACCACAAGGAACATTTTACCCAAGAGCGGGCCTGCATAGTCGATGTGTGCCCTAGACCACGGTTTGGAGGGCCAAGATCATAAACTTAGCGGCGCCTCCCTGGGTACATTCCTTAACCATGTATTACACCTGTGAACGCAGGACTCTAAGTCTGCATCGATACCGGGCCAACACACATGGGACCTGGCTATCGCTTTCATCATTATGATGCCTGGGTGGGTACTGTGGAGGTCATTGATGAAGGTGTCTCTGCCCTTCTTGGGGAGCACTACTCGATTGCCCCACAGAAGGCAGTCTGCCTGTATAGACATTTCATCTTTGTGCCGTTGGAATGGCTTTATCTCTTCCTGCATTTCCACAGGAGCTGGACCAGCCCCCGTGAAGCACACAGCTTTTGACTAGAGATAATAAGGGGTCCTGGCTTGTCCAGGTTTTAATCTGCCAGGCAGTGACAGGTGATTACTCACTCTCAAATGCTTCCATAGCCATGGCTAAATCTGTGGGCTGTGCCATTTCCACCCCTGTCGTGGGCAATGGCAGCCTACTGAGAGCATCGGCACAGTTTTCTCTGCCTGGCCTGTGGTGGATGGCATAGTTGTATGCAGACAAACATGAGCGCCCATCTCTGGATGTGGGCTGATGCTTTGGTATTTATCCCTTTACTCTCAGAAAACAGGGATATAAGTGGCTTATGGTCAGTTGCCAATACGAATTTTAGCCCAAATGGGTACTGATGCATTTTCTTTATCCCATAAACACACGCTAACGCTTCTTTTTCAATCATGCTGTAGGCTCTTTCAGTCTTAGACAGACTCCTGGATGCAGTTTCCCAAAATCATTAGCTTGTTGCAATACACATCCGACGCCATATGACGACGCATCACATGCTAGTACCAAATGCTTACATGGATCATACAACACAAGCAATTTGTTTGAGCATAACAATTTTCTCGCTTTCACAAAGGCATTTTCTTGGCTTTTGCCCCAAACCCATTCACCCCGTTTTCATAGTAAGACATGTAGTGGTTCTAGCAGGGTGCTGAGACCTGGTAAGAAGTTACCAAAGTAGTCCAAGAGTCCCAGAAATGACCACAGCTCCGTCACGTTCTGTGGCCTCGGTACGTTCTCGATTGCCTCTGTCTTCACGTTGGTGGGCCTGATGCCATCCGCCACAATCCTCCTTCCCAGGAACTCCACTTCAGATGCAAGGAAAATGCATTCGAGCATTTTAACCTGAGTCCCACGTGATTGAATCGACTAATAACCTCCTCCAGGTTCTACAGATGCTCAACTGTGTTCCAACCTGTGACCAAGATGTCGTTCTGGAAGAGCACGGTGTGCGGGACCAACTTCAGTAAACGTTCCATGTTTACCTGGAATATCGCTGCTGCTGATTGGATTCCAAACGGGCACCTGGTATAATCAATAAGACCTTTGTGCATGTCAATGCAGGTGAGGGCCTTCGATGATTCCTCTAGTTCCTGTGTCATGTTGGCTGAAGTCAGATCTTGCTTCGTGAACGTCTTTCCTCCCGCCAGCATTGCAAAGAGGTAATCGGCTTTTGGTAATGGGGATTGGTCCTGCAGGAAGAAATGATTGATAGTTACTTTGTAATCGCCACAGATTCTGACGGTGCCGTCTCCCTTGAGGACTGAGACAATAGGATTGGCCCACTCGCTGAACTCGATCGGTGAAATGATGCCCTCTCGTTGCAGCCGGTCTAGCACGATCTCTACCCTTTCTCTCATCATGTACGGTACTGCTCTCGCCTTGTGATGGATAGGTCATGCCCTCGGAATTAGGTGAATCTGCACTTTTGCTGCTTGGAATTTCCCAATGCCTGGTTCAAACAGTGAAGGAAATTTGTTTAAGACCTGGGCACACGAAGTGTCATCAGCGGGCGATAGCACTTGGAAGTCATTCCAGTTCCAGCGTATCTTTACCAACCAGTTCCGGCCGAGCAGCGTGGGACCATCACCCGGTACCACCCAGAGTGGTAACTTGTGCACCGCTCCATCATAGGAGACCTTTATGGTTGCACTGCCGATTACAGGAATCAGTTCCTTTGTGTAAGTTCTTAGTTTCGAATTGGAGTTAAGACTGGCCTTGAGGTCTTGTTGCACCACAACCTTTCGAAAGTCCATTTAGTTCAACATTCAGCATTATCGGGGGACAATTCGTGGTGAATGTGTGTACCCCAGGTACCTCTGCCTCCTCTATCTGAGACTCTGTTTAGACATGATCCTCCTCTGCAACATGGTGGTTTTCAGGTTTACCAGGTTTAGCAGCTCGCCTGCACAGTCGTTGGAGGTGTCCCATTGTTCCACAGCCCTTGTAAACATATCCTTTGAATCGGCATGAATGGAAGCTAAGATCACCCCTGCAGCGCAAACAAGGTGTTAATGGTCTTGCATTCATCACCCTTGATGGTGGACTCTGAGACATCTGCGGACGTGTAGCTACAGGTACGTGTGACCTGCTCTGTATTTTATGATTCGAAAACAACATCACTTTGTTCACAGTACTTGTAGCAGCAGTTGTGTGCTAAGAGATTTGCTTAGTATTGTCACTGGTGGCAATGAATGCCTGGGCTATCGCTATGCCTTACTCAAGGCTGGGGTCTCTACAGTCAAAAGTTTGTGAAGTATGGTTTCGTGGCCACTGCCAAATATGAAAATGTCTCTGAGCATGCGCTCCAAATGTTCTTCAAATTCGCAAAGTTCTTCAATGCCTCTTAGTTCGGTGATATAACTCGCCACTTCCTGGCCTTCAGAACTTTTGTAGGTGTAGAACCAGCACCTCGCCATCAGAATGCTTTCCTTCAGGTTCAAATGCTCTCAGACCAGTGTGCACAAATCGTCGTATGATTTCTGCATGGGTTTCGCTGGAGTGAGCAGATTCTTCATGAGGCCATACGTTGGTGACCCACAGATGGTGAGGAGGATCTCCCTTCATTTGGCAATGCTCTCTTCCCCATCTAGCTCATTGGCCATGAAGTATTGGTAGAGTTGCTCCACAAAAGTTTCCCAATCATCTCCCTCCAAAAATTTCTCCAGGATGCCTACTGTTCTCTGCATCTTTGGGTTCGCTGTCTGTATCTCGTCGCCAGTTGTTGTATATGGAGAAAGAGTCAGACTGAATACTGTGAGCTCAAAGTAACGTGTGACCTTAATCTTTTATTGCAGGTCTCCAGAGTGCCTCTCCAAACTGTGAAGCCTTCTTAAATATCTGTGCTCCCGAGGGATTATGGGATCTCTTGGGACTCTGTGGAATGAGCCCTCTGGTGGCTGTACAGAGTAAATACAACTCCACATATATAATACTAATATATTACACCGAACCCCGTGAACTTTTATCTTGTGCAGTAACCTTTTATGTGGCACCTTGTCAAATGCCTTCTGGAAGTCCAAATACACCACATCCACTGGTTCCCTTTATCCACTCTGTTTGTTACATCCTCAAAGAATTCCTGCAATTTGTCAAACATGACTTCCCCTTCATAAATCCATGCTGACTCTGCCTGACCGAATTATGCTTTTCCAAATGTCCTGCTACTGCTTCTTTAATAATGGACTCCAACATTTTCCCAACCACAGATGTGAGGCTAACTGGTCTATAGTTTCCTGATTTTTATCTGCCTCCTTTTTTAAATAGGGGCTTTACATTTGCAGTTTTCCAATCTGCTCGGACCTCCCCAGAATCCAGGGAATTTTGGCCTTTATTACAAGATGATTTAAATATAAGAGTAAAGGTTTCTTACTGCAATTATATACAGTACAGTAGATACCTCAAATCGCTGTCGATATGCCACCAACAATGTCTCTGCAAGATCCTGCAAATCTCCTGGGAGGATAGACGCACCAATGTCAGTGCTGGAATACTGCGTGCAGTTTTGGTTTCCATATTTACAAAAGGATATATTTGTTTTGGAGGCAGTTCAGAGAAGGTTCACTAGGTTGATTCCGGGGATGAGGGGGTTGACTTGTGAGGAAAGTTGAGTAGGTTGGGCCTCTACTCATTGAAATTCAGAAGATTGAGATGTGATCTTATCGAAATGTATAAGATTATGAGGGGGCTGGACAGGATGGATGCAGAGAGGATGTTTCCACTGAAGGGGCGCGATCTTAGAATAAGGGGCTGCCCATTTAAAACAGAGATGAGGAGAAATTTCTTCTCTCACAGGATTATAAATCTGTGGAATTTGCTGCCTCAGAGAGCTGTGGAAGCTGGGATATTGAATAAATTTAAGACAGAAATAGACAGTTTCTTAAACGATAAGGGGATAAGGGGTTATGGGGAGCGGGTGGGGAAGGGAGCTGAATCCATGATCAGATCAGCCATGATCTTATTGAATGGCGGAGCAGGCTCGAGGGGCCGTATGGCCTACTCCTGTTCCTAATTCTTATGTTATTATGTTCCTGATCAGGCCAACATCATCAGCATCGAAGCACTGACCACACTCGACCAGCTCCATTGGGTGGGCCACATTGTCTGCATGCTGCACACGAGACTCCCAAAGCAAGTGCTCAACTCGGAACTCCTACACAGCAAGAGAGCCCCACGTGTGCAGAGGTAATGTTTCAAGGGCATCCTCAAAGCCACCTTGATAAAGTGACTGAGATGAGGAGAAGTTTCTTCACTCAGAGGTTGGTGAATCTTTGGAATTCTCTCTCCCAGAGGACTGTGGGATTTCAGTCGTTGTGTATATTCAACAGACATCGATATATTTTTCGCTATTAAAGGAACCAAGGGATATGGGGATAGTGCAGGAAAGTGGAGTTGAAGTTGAAGATCAGCCAAATGACCTACTCCTGTTCCTATTTCTTATCTTATGGTGACAGTAAGTAGCAGAATAGCAAAGGTAAACTGCAGGTGTGCAGGTACAACCCAGGGGTCAGTCCATCCAGTGACCAGAGCACACAGCTGGACATCACGAATTATCCAGTCCTCCATTGACATCAGCATCATGTTGGCTCAATTGCTAAAAATGGTTTCTCATTGGTTATCTGCAAAAAAATGGAAAACAAAAGCTATAGCTGGTTATGAAATAGTCTTGGACTGGTTCTATGGTGAGCTGCAGTTCTCCACCTCCATTACATGAAGAGAGCATGACGTAATCTAACCGAGCACTTTGAGTTTCATTGATGCCACGATAGAAACAGTCTGTAATTTAGAGAGCCGAAATGTGGAAGGAGAAAGATCTTGCTATTTTCTATTTCTCTGTGTGTCTTCCATCTCTCCTGTCACCTCTCCTCAACCCATCTGCCCCCTTCTCCCTCTCTATCTGTTTCTCTCTTCCTTTTTTTTTCCTTTTTCTGATCAGCCAGCTCTCTCAATGACAGTCATCCATTTTCTATCCTTCTGTCCCTTTCTCTCTATGGTCTCCCCCTGGCGTGTGGCCCCGCCCTCTCAAACGCAGCCATACCAGGCCACAGTCCCTCAAAAAGGCAAAGTCAGGGCGGTGAGGGATCTTCTTATTCGTTAATGGAATAAGGACACCGCTGGCAAGGCCGGCATTTATTGGCCATCCCTAATTGCGGTGAACCACCTTCTTGAACAACTGCAGTCCGTTTAGTGAATATATTCCCGCAGTGCTGTTAGATAGGGAGAGACAGGATTTTGAACCAGCGACGATGAAGGAACGGCGATATATTTCGCAGTCAGGATGTTGTGTAACTTGGAGATGATGTTGTTCCCATGCGCCTGCTGTCCTTGTCCTTCTAGGTGCTGGAAGCGAGTTTCTGCATCTTGTAGACAGTACATGCTGCAGCCACGGTGCACTGGTGGAATGTTACCGAATAGACAAAAACAAGTCTGTTAAAACATATAAACAGCAATCACCAACAATCCCAGTTTGTAATGGTTCACATTAAGGACACACATGATATAATAACAAGGTATTGTTGTGTGTATTGTAACACATTGTAATGCCAGAGACCCGGAGAGTTTGGAGGCAACTTGATGAATGATCTGAGAATTGTGTTATGGGCAGGAGGTTAAGAGTGACCAATGGCTGTACTCCCGGAAGCGCTCATCCAGCTGTGTGGGGCAGAGGAAACAGACAGAAGGGCGGATATAAAATGACAGACTTTCCAATCTGGTGTCCATTCCATTATAACCACGTACCGCGACCTCTGCTGCAGACCCGGGGATCACAGGATGGGGAAAATAACAACCATCGCAAAGAAATGAAGGGACACCTGATCAGTGAACTCCTGCTAAACTAGGGGAGTGAGTAAGAGCTGGAACTCCAAATAGAGAAATACCACCGATTATAAAGTGTTCGATTCCAGAACGTACTGTTCACCGAGTTAAATCTGTGGGGCTACAGGCACAGGAGTAAAACTGTGAGTAAGGCCTCGATGGTTGTGACTGCTCCCGTGAGACGCCGCAGTGGATCCCAGCAGAGGATCCGGCTGTAGATCCCCACAGACCATGCAAGGTACTGAAGGATTCCATCACGGCTCTTTAAAAAGAGGAAACATCCCCGATAAACCATTGTACACAAAGGGATAGTCCCAGAGATTCAGAACACATGGGAACAGCTCTTGGAGCCTGTCCACAGCTGAATGGGACCTTGAGGTCCGGTGTCGATTGGTGGAAATTCAGCGCCAGGATCAATTGCTCTGAGACTCTCCTCCCCGAATGCACTGATCTCCGGCCACTCTGAGCAAAGCCGAGCTTCTCCCCGCCACGGCCAGTGATTCCGGCAGGGGATGGTTTGTAAAGTTAGCTCATACCTCACCTGGGAGTGCGTGATCGTCACATTTACAGGGATTTCTGTCCCGTATTCATCCCATGCTGTCCATTGTGTGCTTCATTGGATGGTGTCAGAGGAGCTGCAGGCTGCTTTGACCACATGCTGTATCCGAGTTCGTTCTGCTTGATGAACGACTGCACAGTGAGATTTACTCTGCATCTGAAACGTGCTGTTTCTGACCTGGGAGTGTTTTATGGGGCAGTGTAGAGGCAGCTTTACGCTGTATGTAGCCTGTGCTGCACCTGCCCTGCACTGACAGGAGTTTGTAGAGGGACTTTTACATGACCTGGGAGTTTTGATGCGTAGTTAAAATGGGCTTTACACTGTATGTAAGCCAACCTGTACGTGACATGGGAGTGTTTGATGGGACAGGTGCAGAGCAGTGGTGGGCAAAATACGGCCCGTGGGCTATACCCGCCAAGTCATTCTATCAGGTCCGCTGGGTGGGACAGAAATAGAACGCGAGCCGGAGCTCGAGCTGTACATTCATCTATCCACTTTCACTTCGCATGGGTCAGAGACAGACCCGAACTGCAGCCAAGGAAAAACCATAGTAATACTTCATTCAAAATAATAATTCGCAAAATCGATTCGCCCCGGCCCGATTAAAATGTTCCGTTTCGTGAGCATGGGCGTCATGGCGGACGTATCTACCCAGAATGCACTGCGTACTAGAATATGCTCTATCCAATTTAGAGTGGGGTCATGGCTGTTCATCTCCACAGATCTTTTACTGAAGAAAGTGACCGGCGCTGCATCTTTCCTTTCCCGGTATCTATAGTATGACGGCAGGGGAGTTCTCATCTGGCACCAATTGGGACGGCATTAGCAATCCTTGCAGAGGGACATGAGGATGACTGAGGTGGGAAATTGATGCTGACACAGGCTCTAAAGAGGGTGCAGTTCTGTTTCACAGCACTGATTCACAGAGGTTGCGACAGTCTTGGATCTGGCCTGGAGACGACGAAGGTTGAACAGGTTCCCACTGGTTCTGTAGTTTAGCTCCACTCCAGCGGGGAGCTTGTTGAATGTGAGGTGGAGCATTGCAGCGGAAGATCGAGAAGAGGCTTGGCGTGATGACGCAGCCCTGCTTGACCCCGGTCCGGACGTGGATTGAGTCTGTGATGGATCCGTTGGTCAGGATCATGTCATTGTGGAGCAGGAAGAGGATGGTGCTAAACTTTTGGGGGGGGCAGCCGAAACGGAGGAGGACGCTCCATAGACCCCGTGGTTGACAGTGTCAAAGGCATTTGTAAGGTCAAAGAAGGCCACGTGCTCTTCCCTGCATTTATCTCACAGCTTTCATTGCCAGCATCGAAGCACTGACCACACTCGACCAGTTCCGATGGGCCAGCCACATTGTTCACATGCCTGACACAAGACTCCCAAAGCAAGCGCTCTACTCGGAACTCTTACACGGCAAGCAAGCCCAAGATGGGCAGAGGAAACATTTCAAGGACACCCTCAAAGCCTCCTTGATAAAATGAAACATCCATACCTACACCTGGGAGTCCCTAGTCAAAGACCACCCTAAGTGGAGAAAGTGCAGCCGGGAGAGCGCTGAGCACCTCGAGTCTCGTCGCCGAAAGCATGCAGAAACCAAGCACAGGGCAGCGGAAGGAGCGTGCGGCCAACCAGACTCCCCACCCACCCTTTGCTTCAACGACCATCTGTCTCAGCTGTGACAGAGACTGTAATTCCCATATTGGACTGTTCAGTCACCTAAGAACTCACTTTTAGAGTGGAAACAAGACTTCCTCGATTTCGAGGGACTGCCTATGATGATGATGATGATTTACAGAGACCAGAAGCTACCACAACATTTTCAACTTACCCCCTCCAAGTCTATTACATTCTTCCTGAGATTTTGCTGTCCAGAACTCAGTGCTTTATATAGAAACATAGAAACAGAGAAAATAGGTGCAGGAGTTGGCCATTCGCCCCTTCGGGCCTGCACCACCATTCAATAAGATCATGGCTGATCATTCACCTCAGTACCCCTTTCCAGCTTTCTCTCCATACCTCATCCCTTTAGCTTTAAGGGCCATATTGAACTCCCTCTTGAATATATCCAATGAACTGGCATCAACAACTCTCTGCAGTATGGAATTCCACAGGTTAACAACTCTCAGTGAAAAAGTTTGCCTCATCTCAGTCCTAAATGGCTTACCCCTTATCCTTAGATTATATCCAGTGGTTCTGGACTTCCCAAACATCGGGAACATTTTTCCTGCATCTAACCTGTCCAGTCCCATCAGAATTTTATGTTTCTATGAGATCCCCTCTCATCCTTCTAAACTCCAGTGAATACAGGCCCAGTCGATCCAGTCTCTCCTCATATGTCCTGCCATCCTGTGAATCAGTCTGGTGAACCTTCGCTGCACTCCCTCAATAGCAAGAATGTCCTTCCTCAGATTAGGATACCAAAACTGAACACAATATTCCACATGAGGCCTCACTAACGCCCTGTACAACTGCAGTAAGACCCCCCCTGCTCCTATACTCAAATCCCCTAGCTATGAAGGCCAACATACCATTTGCCTTCTTCACCACCTGCCTGCCAACTTACAATGACTGATGTGCCATGACACCCAGGTTTCATTGCACCTCCCCTTTTCCTAATTTTCCACCATTCAGATAATATTCTGCCTTCGTGATTTTGCCACCAAAGTGGATAACCTCACATTTGTCCACATTATACTGCATCTGCCACGCATTTGCCCACTCACCTAACCTGTCCAAGTCACTCTGCATCCTTTTAGCATCCTCCTCACAGCTCACACCGCCACCCAGCTTAGTATCATCTGCAAACTTGGAGATATTACACACAATTCCCTCATCCAAATCATTAATGTATATTGTAAAGAGCTGGGGTTCCAGCACTGAGCCCTGCGGCATTCCACTAGTCATTGCCTACCATTCTGAAAAGGATTCATTTATTCCGACTCTCTGCTTCATGTCTGCCGACCAGTTCTCTATCCACATCAGTACACTACCCCCAATACCATGTGCTTTAATTTTGCACATCAATCTCTTGTGTGGGAGCTTGTCAAAGGCCTTTTGAAAGTCCAAATGCACTACATCAACTGGTTCTCCCTTGTCCACTCTACCAGTTGCATCCGCAAAGAATTCTAGAAGATTTGTCAAGCAGGATTTCCTTTTCATAAATCCATGCTTACTTGGACCGATCCTATCACTGCTTTCTATGTGCTGCTATTTCATTTTTAATAGTTGATTTCAACATTTTCCCCACTACCGATGTCAGGCTAACCGGTCTATAATTACCCGTTTTCTCTCTCCCTCCTTTTTTAAAAAGTGGTGTTACATTAGCTACTCTCCAGTCCATAGGAACTGACCCAGAGTCGATAGACTGTTGGAAAATGATCACCAATGCTATTTCTGGGGCTACTTCTTTAAGTACTCTGGGATGCAGACCATCAGGCCCCGGGAATTTATTGGCCTTCAATCCCATCAATTTCCCTAACACAATTTCCTGCCTAATAAGGATTTCCTTCAGTTCCTCCTTCTCACTAGACCCTCGGTCCCCTAATACTTCCGGAAGGTTATTTGTGTCTTCCTTCGTGAAGATAGAACCAAAGTATTTGTTTAACTGGTCCTCCATTTCTTTGTTCCCCATTATAAATTCACCTGAATCTGACTGCAAGGGACCTACATTTGCTTTCACTAATCTTTTTCTCTTCACATATCTATAGAAACGTTTTCAGTCAGTTTTTATATTCGCAGCAAGCTTCCTCTCATTGTCTATTTTCCCTCTCCTAATTAAACCATTTGTCCTCCTCTGCTGTATTATAAAATTCTCCCAGTCCTCAGGTTTGCTGCTTTTTCTTGCCAATTTATATGCCTCTTCCTTGGATTTAACACTATCCTTAATTTCTCTTGTTAGCCACGGTTGAGCCACCTTCCCCGTTTTATTTTTTACTCCAGACAGGGATGTACAATTGTTGAAGTTCATTCATGTGATCTTTAAATGTTTGCCATTGCCTATCCACTATCAATCCTTTAAGTATCACTCACAATCTATTCTAGCCAATTCATGTCTCATACCATTGAAGTTACCTTTCCTTAAGTTCATGACCCTAGTCTCTGAATTAACTGTGTCACTCTCCAACTTAATAAAGAATTCTACCATATTATGGTCACTCTTCCCCAAGGGGCCTCGCAAAACAAGATTGCTAATTAGCCCTTTCTCATTACACATCACCCAGTCTAGGATGGCCAGCTCTCTAGTTGGTTCCTCGACATATTGGTCTAGAAAACCATCCCTAATATACTCCAGGAACTCCTCCTCCATCGCATTGCTACCAGTTTGGTTAGCCAATCAATATGTAGATTAAAGTCGCCCATGATAACTGCTGTACATTTATTGCCCGCATCCCTAATTTCTTGTTTGATGCTGTCCCCAACCTCACCTTAGATGGAGTCTATCTAAGGCTCCACGCGCCACAGGCAAAATGCCTTGCCCATTGTATTCCAGATTCCTCGAGATGAATGACAACATTCGTTTAGCCTGTTTGATTCCTTTTTTCACTGTCTACCTGCATTTAGAAAGTCATTTACCTGGGCACTTAAAACCCCTTTCTCCTCCACAGCCCCTAGCTTCCCACCATTTAGAAAATACTCTGATCTATCTTTATGAGGTCCAAAGTGGATCACCTCACTCTTGCCCATGTTAAATTCCCCCTTCCACTGTTTTTACTGCTCACTTAATCTCTCTATGTTCCCTTTGCTGCAATGATATGTCTTAATGCAATTATATAGGACCCTGGTAAGATCACACCTGGATTATTTTGTACAGTTTTGGTCTCCTTACCTAAAGAAATACATACTTAAGAACATAAGAATTAGGAGCAGGAATAGACAATTCAAACCCTCGAGCCTGCTCCGCCATTCAATGAGATCATGGCTGATCTTCTACTTCAACTCCACTTTCCTGCATTGTCCCGATATCCCTTGATTCCCTTAATATTCAAAAATCTATCGATCTCTGTCTTGAGTATAGTAAAACAATACGCCTCCACAGCCCTCTGGGGGAAAGAAGGCCAAAGATTCACTACCCTCTGAGTGAAGAAGTTTCTCCTCATCTCTGTCATGAATGGCCGACCCCTTATCCTGAGACTGTGACCCCTGGTTCTACACTCCCCAGCCAGAGGAACCATCCTCCTTGCATCTACCCTGTCAAGCAAGCCTTGTAAAAATGTTGTATGTTTCAATGAGATCATCTCTCATTCTTCTATACAGAGAATGTAGGCCTAGTCTACTCAATCTCTCCTCTGAGGGCAATCCCCCCATCCCAGGAATCAGTCTGGTGAACCTTCGTTGCACTCCCTCTGTGGCAAGTATATCCTTCCTTCGTTAAGGAGACCAAAACTGTACACAGTACTCCAGATGTGGTCTTAGCAGGGCCCAATATAATTGCAGTAAGATGTCTTTACTCTTGTACGCAAATCTTCATGTAATAAAGACTAACATACTATTTGCTTTCTTAATTGTTTGCTGTACCTGCATGTTAACTTTCAGTGATTCGTGTACAAGGACACCATGGTCCCTTTGAACACTAACATTTCTTTCACGATTTAAAAAATAGTCTGCTTTTCTGTTTTTCCTACCAAAGAGGATAACTTCAAATTTCTCCACATAATATTCCATTTGCCATGTTCTTTCCCATTTACTTAACCCCTCTATATCCCCTTAAAGCCTCTTTGCACCCTCCTCACAACTTGCATTCCTACATAGCTTTGTATCATCAGCAAACTTGGATATATAACATTTAGTCCTCTCATCCAAACTATTGATATAGATTGTGAATAGCTGTGGCCCAAGCACTGATCCTTGTGATACCCCACTAGTTACAGTCTGCCAACCTGGAAATTACCCGTTTATTCCTACTCTCTGTTTTCTGTCCATTAATCAATCCTTATTCCATGCTAGTATGTTATCCCCAATCCCATGAGCCCTAAGTTTGTTCAATAACCTCGTGTGGCACCTTATCGAATGCCTGCTGAAAATGCAAATACACCAAATCTACTGGTTCCACCTTATCTATTCTACTAGTTACAAACTCAAAAAACTCGCAACAAATTTGTCAAACATGATTTCCCTTTCATAAAACCATGTTGACACTGCCCAATCTTATTATTTTCTAAGTGCGGTTACCAGTCCTTAATAATAGATTGAGCATTTTCCCTACTACTGATGTCAGGCTAACTGGTCTGTAGTTCCCCGTTTTCTCTCCCCCCTCCTTTCTTAAATAGCCAAGTTACCTTCCAATCCACGGGAACTGTTGTGGAGTATTAAAAATATAGCACTCACACAAGAAAGGTCTTTTAAAGAGAAAAGAGATGTTTATTAAAACCTGATATATCAAGGGAGAACTGGTTGCAAACAGTTCACTCGCTGTTTGCTCTGCTCCCTGTCTCACAGGACAAGCGGTGCAATTACATGTTTATAGAGCCGAAAAATATAAACTAGGTGGGGAAGTGTTCCATTTTCCACCTGTCCTCGCCCACCTACTACTAATACATTGGTTGATACAGGTTACAGGTAATTTCATTGGTACAGTAATTTCTAATGATTCTATTGGTTACAGTAATTTATAATGATTCTATTGGTACATTCAGTTCTGATAGCCGTTGCTGGGGGACAGCCCCTGTGAGTTGTGTATACCATCCTAAGAACATCTTCCTAGGTTTGTTATCTTTGGCAGAGTCTGGTTATACTCTGCTTTAAAGAGGCCTTTGTGCCTATTATGACCTGTGTCTGGAACGCCATGGTCTTCTCTCGTTATTTCTGTAAGCTGTCTACATAAATCATGGGGGGAGGCACGGAGGGGAGGGGGTTCTTATCTCCAAAGAGAATTTCACTGGCCTTAGTGTTTCAACTTAATTGCTGGGATGTGGGATTCAGCTATTCTACTATGAACGCATGTAAACTTGTCTCTCAATCTATCTTACTTGATATTTTAATTACACCATATTACTTTTCCCCTAATTGAGGTTTTTTGCCCCTACAATCCCCCATTTGATCAGGTGGTAACCCCGAATACTCACCATGAACAACAATTTTCCTTTCCCTGCCTTTCCCTGTCTTAATTCGTGCGTCTCCCACCTCGGTTTCATTGATCAGACAATAGGATTGGGACAGCCACGATTCATCAGGTATTCATGCTGTCTTTGTGTTTGATTACCCCTTTTTGGATCTAACAAAGGCTTTCTGCGTTCTTGGTTACGGGCCTTGGCCACGTCTTCACTCTGCATCTTTTGTATCTGCCTGCACATTCTCCACGAAGTATCAGCACCACTATTGCTGCACTAGGACTAACGCATGGAATATAATTCTAATTCCTAGCTTGTAACTTTTCTTGGGTATGCCTCTCCTGTCTTTGCACTTGTTACATAGCATCACCAACCAACTCAAGGCTATTACTGTCTATGCTACCACTAGGGTATGTGAAAGGATTCTTATCCATGGATGTATAATCTCAAGTATCAAGGTGGGTTTTTCAGGTTATCCTTTATTTCACTGTCCAGTTCTTTGCCTTTATCCTTTAGCTCATAATATATTTTAATGTTATTTCTTAATAATCCTTTAAGCTCAGTTAAATCTTCAAGTAACAGGGGAATTGGTGGTGCTTGCTCTTCCATGTAATCATCAATATCTTGCTTAATCTTATCACTTATATTTATTGTCATTGTCTTTCTGGCGTATATATATGTCATGTGTGCTCTTCTCACTGCCACTGACACTCTGGGAGTAAAGCAAAAGTTTCGCATTGTAAGGTTACCATTCAAGCCTCTGTAATCGTAGTTACCACACAATATTCTCCTCGCCCTTGATAGGCTTAATGTGTGGGTTCGGTTCGGGCAGGGCTTATTCCAATGACACATCCTTCCATAGTATTGTCAAACCCGCAGCTATCCTTGCTCCCATCTCCCATTGGGTGAGGGCATATAGTTAGGCTTCCTTCTCTCCGGCACCCAGATAAAGATATTCCCCTTTTATTTCCATTCTTTTTGATCTCATACTGGTCCATCGCAGATGTACTCTTCCCCTCGTATTATGTTTGTTTCTCCTCACATCCTCCTGTAACCGCATACACCCTCGTCATTCCTTTCAGGGTGCAGGCATCTAATGGCCCAGTATGCTGTGCCATTTCTTTCAACTGGGTGCTATTTATCCAATCTGGACCTCGCCCGGTTTGTATATGATCCATATTGTGTCTCACCTGACCGATCAACCATCTCCCATAGGCATGACATGTGTCTCTTTTCCTGACCTCGGCATCGTCCTCTCATTCCTGCTTATTTAGCTCGTTAATTGTTCATGCATGGCCTTCCAATACGGATATACCCTCCAGCAGTATTTTGGATGTTTTAGATCCTAACTCTGAAAATTCTATCTCTATCGCGGCCTGTTTCCTCATCTGTACCTCCATCGTTCTCCTCAAACTATCTACTCCTGCTTGAATCGCCTGTATATCTAGTGCATTTACTAGAGAGGTCCCTGTACTTACTACTGTTAATACATCATTCCCTATAGGTCTCCTCTGTCTTCCTCCTTTGTGTCTCAGCTGCTTATGATACTTCCTTGCTCCTGATGTGTCACTAGCTTTTCTCAGGATTGTGTCGAGCAATCGTGTGTACAGCACTTTAGTCTTGGGGCTAAACTTTTCTGGCAGGTATAGGGCTGTTAAATTTATGCTCACAGGTAACATTTTATGCTGCACATTGTCAAATAACAATGTAGCTTCTGTTCCAAGTTTAACTACCAATCGCTTTCCCAAGGTTAATTCCCCTGGTTTACAATATTCAGGTAACATTTTGCTACCCACTTATCTTGTGGCTTCAAGATAAACGCACCTGACACTCGGATGCCGCCCCCTAGGGGCTGCTTTATGTAGTTGTTGTACCCTCTGGTGTGAGTATATGCTTCTGGGCCCCCTAGGGGCAGCCTTGTAGCTTGTCCTTGTAGACTCGTAAGGGCAGTGGTGATCATGCTTATATTCTGTTGATGAAAAACATCCTGGATATTCCAGATTTTTAGTTAGAATCTTACCATTTCTATTTTAGCCGGATTGTTTGCCCCATTTCTCCGGACATGTACCCTTTTCCAGATTCATTTAATTATAGCCAGTACCCCTAATATTGCAAATATCCATCCTAATCCTCTAAAAAGTCCATCTGTCGTACCTTTACAGTATTTCAGCTGGGACCAGTGCTTCCATCGGCCCCTATCTTTCATATTCACGCAAGCACATGTATCTCCACTAATTAATACCTCAAATGGTCCACTCCACCTAGATGCGAACCCTGGTTTCTCTGCCACTTCCTTAACCATTACCTTTGCCCCATCTAGGGGATTATAGCTGAGGTGGTTATCTCACCACCTTCGTTCTCTTCCTTCTGCCTTTCTCGGACCTTCTGTCACATACCTTTCAACTGCTCACTCAATTCGCTCACATACTTTCTGATTCTATTTTGTCATGGTCCTAATACTGGGCCCAGGTTTCAGATGTCCTCCCAGAATGCACTCCGAGACGCCCGTCTATTTTTGAGAATGAAAAGTGCCTAACTCTTACCTCGCGATTTTCCGAGTCCAGCAGGCCTGTTTCACAGTCAACACAGTGCAGCACAAGCAGCTGGGGGCGGAACTACAGCCCTGGGCCAAAAAGAGTGCCGGCAGCTGCGCGCATGCACAGTGGAGTCTGCGCACATATGCAGTAGCTCCTGGCCCCCAGGTTCTGTGTGCGTGTGCTGCAGGCTGTGTGGGAGGGGCCCAAAGCATGCAGACCCTAGCCCTGGTCGAATGGGCTCCTAGAGCAGGTGACCGACTATGCGGAGGAGGAGGAGATCCTGAGCTCGGACCTGGAGATGACAAACAAGAAAGGGAGAATTGCTGGCCATCGAGTGTTCCTTGGGACTGTCTCGGAAATGTTTGGAGGGGCGGGGGTAGGAGGAAAACAAAGAGATTGAGGGAAAGACGCGAGTATTGCTGCCTGCGTGTATGGGTTGCATGTGTTTGTTGCTGTGTGCAGTGCTGGAGGGCTCCCGGTGCTCCCAAATAGGAAAGTGTTATTTTTTATTTGTTGATTTATTGAATGATTTTTAATTTTTTAATTTTTTATTTATTGATTTATTTATCATTTATTATTGATGATGGTTCTTTATTTTTAAAAGTGAAGTGTTTAATGCTTTGGAAAATCCTCGAACTTCCCTTTCCCCCTATCTCTGGCTACCTGCACCTGATTTCTAAAGTCTCTGCAAGGTTTTTCAGAGCGTACAAAAGTGGACACTTACTCTGTTGTAACTTAGTTTGGAGTAACTTTTCACTGCCTAAACTTGCAAAAAAAGAGGTGTAAATGGCTGGTAACGTCCCCTTTTGGAAAAAAAAACCTGTACTAAAACTAAACTATACTAACTCACTTAAACTGCAATTTCTAAGATACTCCATATTAAACTAGTTGCTCCAAAAAAATAGAAGCAACTTGAGCCGAAACTTCAGCCCAAATAAACCACCCGGAGTCATCGGTAGGCTATGATGTGAGAAATTTTATTACAAGCATGCAGGGGACAGAACTCTAGCAAAGACTCTCTGATCGAACAATCGAACAGTTGTGACTGACAGCTGCTCAACCGTTGGTTCTGCCCATGTGACAGGCTAATGTTTATGCCCATGTCTCTTCCATAACTGGAACAGAATCTAGTACGCAGGCTTTGAAAGCTGCTTTCCGTTATCTCACTTTCTGTGGTTCTTCAACCACTGTATCTGAAGTCACAAGTTCAACTTATATTGTCCTTTGTTCTAAACTGCTGAAGCCTGTAGTTTTAACATTTTTCCAAAGTCCTTTTACACTTTCGCAGATAGCTCCCCACTTGCCCAGGAGTTTGACCTGATCCCTGAAGGTATTTCTAGATTGTTTCCAAAACTTTTAGTTTTATTTCTTTTTTTTTTAAGAAATCAGATTTAACTTTTTTATTTTAAATGTATCTCAGTATTTTGTTGTGCCTTTTCTTAACCAGTGGTACTCGAAACCTTCACAACAAAATTAACTCTTCAATGTTCCCATCCTAATTTCTGCTTCCCTTTTGTAGTATTTGTATTATTGTTGGATTACAAAATATCAAATATGGTAATACTGTTTTTTTTAATATCAAACTTCTCATTTATGCTTACAGTTTCTCAGTGATTCACAGATCACAGAATACAAAGTACTTGTTTTATAATTATGTGCCTAAATTCTGTTTTAGAAGTTGCACGTTAAAAACTCCAATCCAAGTAGGAATAGCATACGTCGAAAATCTTTTGCTCTGTAACTTCAAGATATACTTTGTGATACAGTCCTTCATAAATTACATCTTTTAAAGCTTCAGTTTCTGACACAGTAGTTGTGTAATTTTATTAAAAAGGCTTCCAAACCCAAGATTTTCCAATACAACCAAAATGTTTATCAAGGCGAATCATCTGAAATATCTCAAAATCTCAATTCAAATATTGTACTGCCAATCTTTTATTTAAAACTTTTTTTTACTGAGATAGAAGCTTTCATGTCAAGGTTTTACACAAAGGAAAATGGAGGTGCACTTCCCCAAGCCTGCAGCCTCACAGGCTTTTTTTTTTTAAGGCATTACAATTTCCCTTCTCCATTCTTATCTCATTCCTAGACTAAATTTATTGTCTTTCAACACAATGTAATCAATGATTACGTGTTTTCTTTTGACAAGTAAGTGAGGTGTCGAATTTCTTTATACTTTCTTAAAACTTCCCACATACAGGACAACACTACAAAGGGTTAAAAAAAACTTTCACTCTGTCTGAAAAAGTGGGTGGGGCTAAAACAAACAGACTGCTCCACCATTTCTTTAAACAGCTTTCAGACACATGAAAAATTCATTAATTCCCACCTCAAATATTCGGCAGTCAAAAATCACACATGTACTTTTCATTTTAAAGACAGACATTCACAAAAGTATTTTTTCATTCAACAAAGCTTATTAATTGTTTGGCCGGTTCTATTTTTGGATCCATCTGTCATTTAAGATAGTCACTATCAGGTTTTTTTATGGTCAACCGAAAAATATCTACTAAGCGAGCCATTTGGCCCCCAATCTAATGTATCTTTACACGCAATATTCAGGTTTTGGTACATCTGCCCTTATATCAGTTTCACTGTATTGTCAGATACAGAACATCTTCCCACTTTGTATCACCTAACCCCGGTGTTTATGGTCTCACCGACTTCTTATCAATATAAACTGTATCTCTAGATACTGATTGTCCCTCTACCCCTAGAGCCAGCAATCCCCATCAACACCCTTATCGATTTATCTGTACTCTAAGATATTAATGGTTCCTCTATCCAGTTCTCCTTGAACTTAGAGGCCACTTCTACATCGAGGCCTTATGATAGTGTCTATCGTGACTTCCGAATTCCCTCAAGTCTTTTACACCATAACTGACCTTTCACAGATTTAATGTACCCCAGGCAACAGGCACATCTCATAACGTCCTGCATCGGATTATGAGTGGTAGTTAACGATACTCACTCATGATGGATTCATATATGTTCATCTGTAGACTGCCCGTGGCATCCTGTTCATGACGCCAAAAATGTTGTGGAGTATTAAAAACATAACACTCACATTTTAAAGAGAAAAGAGTTGTTTATTAAACCCTGATGTATCAAGGGAGAACCGGTTGCAAACAGTTCACTCGCTGTTTGCTCTGCTCCCGGTCTCACAGGACAAGCGATTCAATTACATGTTTATAGAGCCGAAAAACAGAAACTAGGCGGGCAAGTGTTCCATTTTCCATCAGTCCCTGCCCACCTATTACTAATACATTGGTTGATACAGGTTAAAGGCAATTTCATTGGTAGTCATTTCTAATGATTCCATTGGTTACAGTAATTTCTAATGATTCTATTGGTTACAGTAATTTCTAATGATTCTATTGGCACATTCTGTTCTGACAGCCGTTGCTGGGGAACAGTCCCTATGTGTTGTGTATACCATCTGAGGAACATCTTCCCAGGCTTGTTATCTTTGGCAGAGTCTGGTTACACTCTGCTTTAAAGAGACCTTTGTCTCTATTATCTCCTGTGTCTGGAACGTCGTGGCCTTCTCTCGTTATTTCTGTAAGCTGTCTACATAAATCCTGGGGGGGTAGCGGGGGGCACGAAGAGAATTTATCTGACCATAGTGTTTCAACTTAATTGCTCGGATGTGGGATTCAGCTATTTTACCATGAATGCATGTAAACTTGTCTCTCAGTCTTTCTTACTTTATATTTTAATTACACTAAATTACTTTTTCCCTAATTGAGTTTTTTTTTTGCCCCGACAGGAACCATTCTAGAATCTATGGAATTTTGGAAGAGGACAACCAATGCATCCACCATTTCTTTCGCTACCTTTTTCAAAACATTAGGATGTAGGCCATCAGTTCCAGGAGATTTATCGTCTTTCAGCCCCATTAAATTCTCCAGTATCATTTTTGTACTAATACTAATTTCTTTCAGTTCTTCATTCTCACTAGACCCTTGGTTCTCCAATATTTCTGGCAGGTTTCTTGTATCTTCATGAAAACAAGCACAAAAGTATTTGTTTAATTTCTCTGCCATTCCCTTATAACCCATTATAATTTCTCCTGTCTCCACCTGTAAGGGACCCACGTTTACCTTTGCTAATCTTTTCCTTTTCATATACCTATAGAAGCTTTTGCAGTCTGTTTTTATGTCTCTCACTAGCTTACTCATTCTATTTTCCCTTTCATCTATATTTTGGTCCTTCTTTGCTGAATTTTTAAATCTTCCAAATCCTCAGGCTTACTGATCCTTTTGGCAACATTATAAGCATCTTCCTTTGAACTAATATTATCTTTAACTTCTCTTGTTGGCCACAGTTGGACCACTATTCCTGTGGGGTTTTTATGCCTTAACGGAATGTATGTTTGTTGTAAATTATTAATTCATTATTTAAGTGATGGCCATTGCTTTTCTACAGTCATTCCTTTTAATGTATTTTCCCAATCTAACTTAGCCAACTCTGCCCTCATATCTACATAGTTTCCTTTGTTTAAATTTAAGACCCTCGTTTTGGATTTAATTAAAATCACTTTCAAACGTTATGCAAAATTCTATCATATTATGGTCACTCTTCCCTAAGGGACCTTTTACTATAAGGTTATTAATTAACCCTTTCTTATTGTACACTACTAGATATACAATAACCTATTCACTAGTTGGTTCCTCAACATACTGATTTAGAAAACCATCTGTATACCTTCCATGAATTCGTCCTCCACACTATTACTGCAAATTCAGTTTGCCCAGTCTATATGCAGCTTAAAGTCCCCCATGATTATTGTATTAACTTTGTTACATGTATCTTTAATTTCCTGATTCATACAGTGCCTTACATTACCACTATGGTTTGGGAGCCTATAAAGAACTCCCACCAATGTTTTCTGCCCCTTGCTATTTCTTGGCTTCACCCAAACTGATTCTACTTCATGATTTTACGAGCTAGGATCCTTTTCCTCTACTGTCTTTATCCCATCTTTTATTATCAGGGCTACCTCTTCTCCTTTTCCATTTTGCTATTGCTTCTAAAAGTTCCGTATCCTGGAATATTTAGTTCTCAACCATGGTCACTTTGCAACCACGTCTCCGTAATGCCTATTAGATTAAACTGATTAATTTTTATCAGCACTATTAATTCATCTATTCTGTTGAGAATGCTTCATGCATTCAGATATAGTGCCTTAAATTTTGACTTTTTTCTATTTTTCGCTAATGTCTCCTTAGTCAGTAATGCCCGATTACCTTTGTTATTCTCTCTGTCCCTTCCCGATACACTCTGCTTATTTTTACCCAAAACTCTGCTCTGCTCTACAGCCTTGACATGTCTCTTGTTGCTGTTTCTCTGTATCTACAGCGTGTTGTATTTTCCTGGATCTCCCCACCCCGCCTTCATTAGTTTAAAGCACTGTGTGTTGCTCTAGTTATTCAATTCGCCAGGACGTTGGTTCCTGCCCAGTTCAAGTCAAGCCCATCCCAATGGAACAGCTCCCTCTTTGTGTGAGTGAACAGCTCCCAGTGAAAAAGAAGGGTGGTAAGAGAAGGGATAACCAGCCGTGGATAACCAAGGAAATAAAGGAGAGTATCAAATCAAAGACCAATGCGTATAAGGTGGCCAAGGTTAGTGGGAAACTAGAGGATTGGGAAAATTTTAAGCAACAGCAAAGAATGACTAAAAAAGCAATAAAGGAAAAATAGATTACGAAGGTAAACTTGCGCAAAACATAAAAACAGATAGTAAAAGCTTTTACAGATAGATAAAACGGAAAAGAGTGACTAAAGTAAATGTTGGTCCCTTAGAAGATGAGAAGGGGGATTTAATAATGGGAAATGTGGAAATGGCTGAGACCTTAAACAATTATTTTGCTTCGATCTTCACAGTGGAAGACACAAAATCCATGCCAAAAATTGCTGGTCACAGGAATGTGGGGAGGACCTTGAGACAATCACTATCACTAGGGGGGTAGTGCTGGACAGGCTAATGGGACTCAAGGTAGACAAGTCCCCTGGTCCTGATGAAATGCATCCCAGGGTATTAAAAGAGATGGCGGAAGTTATAACAGATGCATTCGTTATAATCTACCAAAATTCTCTGGACTCTGGGGAGGTACAAGCGGATTGGAAAGCAGCTAATGTAACGTCTCTGTTTAAAAAAGGGGGCAGACAAAAGGCAGGTAACTATAGGCCGGTTAGTTTAACATCTGTAGTGGAGAAAATGCTTGAAACTATCATCAAGGAAGAAATAGCGTGACATCAAGATAGGAATAGTGCAATCAAGCAGATGCAGCATGGATTCATGAAGGGGAAATCATGTTTAACTAATTTACTGGAATTCTTTGAGGATATAACGATCATGGTGGATAGAGGTGTACCGATGGATGTGGTGTATTTAGATTTCCAAAAGGCATTCGATAAGGTGCCACACAAAAGGTTACTGCAGAAGGTAAAGGTACGCGGAGTCAGAGGAAATGTATTAGCATGGATAGAGAATTGGCTGGCTAACAGAAAGCAGAGAGTCGGGATAAATGGGTCCTTTTCGGGTTGGAAATCTGTGGTTAGTGGTGTGCCACAGGGATCGGTGCTGGGACCACAACTGTTTACAATATACATAGATGACCTAGAAGAGGGGGCAGAGTGTAGTGTAACAAAATTTGCAGATGACACTAAGATAAGTGGGAAAGCGGGTTGTGTAGAGGACACAGAGAAGCTGCAAAGAGATTTGGATAGGTTAAGCGAATGGGCTAAGGTTTGGCAGATGGAATACAATGTCGGAAAGTGTGAGGTCATCCACCTTGGGGAAAAAAAACAGTAAAAGGGAATATTATTTGAATGGGGAGAAATTACAACATGCTGCGGTGCAGAGGGACCTGGGGGTCCTTGTGCATAAATCCCCAAAAGTTAGTTTGCAAGTGCAGCAGGTAATCAGGAAGGCGAATGGAATGTTGACCTTCATTGCGAGAGGGATGGAGTACAAAAGCAGGGAGGTCCTGCTGCAACTGTATAGGGTATTGGTAAGGCCGCACCTGGAGTACTGCGTGCGGTTTTGGTCACCTTTCTTAAGGAAGTTATACTGGCTTTGGAGGGGGTACAGAGACGATTCACTAGGCTGATTCCGGAGATGAGGGGGTTACCTTATGATGATAGATTGAGTAGACTGGGTCTTTACGCGTTGGAGTTCAGAGGGATGAGGGGTGATCTTATAGAAACATTTAAAATCATGAAAGGGTAGACAAGATAAAGGTAGAGAGGTTGTTTCCACTGGTAGGGGAGACTAGAATTAGGGGGCACAGCCTCAAAATACAGGGGAGCCAATTTAAAACCGAGTTGAGAAGGAATTTCTTCTCCCAGAGGGTTGTGAATCTATGGAATTCTCTGCCCAAGGAACCAGTTGAGGCTAGCTCATTGAATGTATTCAAGTCACAGATAGATAAATTTTTAACCAATAAGGGAATTAAGGGTTATGGGGAGCGGGCGGGTAAGTGGAGCTGAGTCCACGGCCAGATCAGCCATGATCTTATCGAATGGCGGAGCAGGTTCGAGGGGCTAGATGCCCTACTCCTGTTCCTAATTCTTATGTTCTTTTTGCCCAGTGCTGGTGCTATTGTGCATAAAGCAAACTCATGCGTCCCACACCAATCTTTGGGCCACGCATTTACTTTCTAATCTGCTTATCTCTACACCAATTGGCGTGTGGCTCAGGTAACAATCCAGAGATTATTACCTTTTGGTTTAGCTTTTTCATTTGGACCCCAACTCCTCTATCTCTTTAAGCAGAAACTCATTCCTAGTCCTACCTATGTCTTTGGTTCCTACATTATCCATGAAAACTGGATCTTCCCCTTCTGACTCCAAGTGTCTGACCCAGAGATATCCCAGGAAGGGTGCAGAATGTTCAGTGTCTGAGCTGCCCCAGGGAGAGGGGGGGTGGGGGGTGCCGTGTGTGATGTCCTTGTGGGGAGAATGAGATCAGTGTCTGACCCTGAGCTGCCCTCATTCCTCCTGCCCTAGGGGGCAGTCACGTTCCTCTCAGTCAGAGTTAATTGGATGGACAGCGTCATCTACTGGACACCGGCGGTATATCAAGGCACATCCTGTCCGGCTCCATCCCAGAGAAATCCAAAACCAACCTGCAGACTCAATTCATTTTATTCTCAATTGTTTAAAAAAGATTAGCTCCATTTGTTGTAGTTTTCAGTATTTCAAGAAAGCCCTTTAAAGAGTTAAGGATGGATGCAAACACAATCAGCATTATTTTTATCAGCCTTTTCCCTTGATTAATTGGTCAAATATCCAGAATATTAAACTCCAGCCCAGTTATAGGGAAATCAATATCAGCAGAAAGAAACCTCAACAGTCAGAATGAACACGATTTAATCTGGGATAACAGCAGAATCCAAACCCTGCAGTCACTTGTGAACTCGCTGGTGTCTCAGCAGGTTGGAGGAAGTAGTGAATTCCACCGGACATACAAGCCTCTCCCCAGTGTGAACTCGCTGGTGTGTCAGCAAGCGGGATGACACAGTGAATCCCTTGCCACACATGGAGCAGGTGAACGGTGTCTCCCCAGTGTGAACTCGCTGGTGTGTCAGCAGGTGGGATGAGGTAGTGAATCCCTTCTTGCAAACGGAGCAGGTGAACGGTCTCTCCCCAGTGTGAACTCGCTGGTGTCTCAGCAGGCTGGATGACTGAGTAAATCCCTCCCCACACACTGAGCATGTGAACGGCCTCTCGCCAGTATGAACTCGCTGGTGCATCAGCAGCTGGGATGAGGTAGTGAATCCCTTCCCACACATGGAGCAGGTGAACGGTCTCTCTCCAGTGTGAACTCGCTGGTGAGTGAGAAGGTGGGATGAACAAATGAATCCCTTCCCACAGAGTAAACAGGCGAACGGTCTCTCCCCGGAATGACTGCGTCGATGAGTTTCCAGCAGGGACGGGAATTTGAATCCCTTCCCACAGTCCCCACATTTCCATGGTTTCTCCATGGTGCTGGTACCCTTGTGTCTCTCCAGTTGAAGCCTCGTCCACACACAGAACACGTGTACGGTTTCTACCTGCAGTGAATGGTGCGATGTTTTTCCAGGCTGTGTAACTGGTTAAAGTTCCTACCACAGTCAGTGCACTGGAACACTCTCACTTGGGTGTGTGTGTCTTGGTGTTTTTCTAGTCACACTGATGTTTGAAATCTGTAGCCACAGACAGAACAGACAAACATTTCTCCTTCCACATTCAAAGGCCTGAGGTATCAAATGATTCAGTCAGATCTTGACGTGATGTTTGGTTAGTGTTTCCCGTCTGCAAATCCTCCCCTTCTATTACCCTGGAAAAGGAGTTTGCAAAAATAATGTCAAGTACAGGACAGAAATTCAGAACAGATAATTCTAGATTTTATGGAAAATTCTTTCCTCTCTTGTTCCTTTAAAGCTGTAAATCCCCGTCCCATACACTCTCCGTCTTCCTTGTGCTGAAATTCAAACACCTCGCATGTCTGAAGACAGCTTGTCCTCCGCTCCCAGTTTTCACCACCAACTCTGTCTGGGTTCAGTTCTACACTCACTGGTGCCCCTTCCTCTCCTCCCCTGAAGGTGCTGACTCTGGCTGGGTTCAGTTCTACACTCACTGGTTCCCCTCCCTCTCCTCTCCTGAAGGTGCTGACTCTGGCTGGGTTCAGTTCTACACTCACTGGTTCCCCTCCCTCTCCTCCCCTGAAGGTGCTGACTCTGGCTGGGTTCAGTTCTACACTCACTGGTTCCTCTCCATCTCCTTCCCTGAAGGTACTGACTCTGGCTGGGTTCAGTTCTACACTCACTGGTTCCCCTCCCTCTCCTTCCCTGAAGGTACTGACTCTGGCTGGGTTCAGTTCTACACTCACTGGTTCCCCTCCCTCTCCTCCCCTGAAGGTGCTGACTCTGGCTAGGTTCAGTTCTACACTCACTGGTTCCCCTCCATCTCCTCCCCTGAAGGTGCTGACTCTGGCTGGGTTCAGTTCTACACTCACTGGTTCCCCTCCATCTCCTCCCCTGAAGGTGCTGACTCTGGCTGGGTTCAGTTCTACACTCACTGGTTCCTCTCCATCTCCTCCCCTGAAGGTACTGACTCTGGCTGGGTTCACTGGGATCCTAAAGCCCCGTCCACACATTGTTCTTTCACAAAGATGGCCACGCATGCGTTCTACTGCTCACTGAATCACGATGGCGGCGCACCAACCTGCAGCTTTCCTTTACAAAGATGGCGACCGTGAGCCTGGGGCTATTACCGCGAAAACGCCCCGGAGCTGCAAATCGGAGACCTGTTGTTTTTTAGTGCGGGTTAGTGGTCTGCACCAGGTGATTATGAAGCTCACCTGTCAAGTACATTACTCCCCTGCGCCCCGATGATTGAAATTCGACTCCAAACTATATGTCCGACCTCCTCCGCCTGCTCACACACCGCGGCCGCCTCTGATCAAGGTCACACTGCGCATGCTCCAAATACAGCCCACGCCTGCGCACTGGGCTACGCCAGTGAGACGACCTCCTGACGTCACAGGAAGGCGGCGGGAGGGCGCCCGTGCGCAGGCGCGAAGTTTAAAATAAAATAACCTAACCTGGCATTTGTTTATTTTGATAACATGATAAAGCGAAGAATCCGCTCATAAAACTAAATCGACTGCTGCAAACGTTTCATGAATTAATCGCGGTTTTTAACGGTCTCCCCCCCCCCCCAGTTGTCAGGGGAGACGCGTCAGGTTCGCCAGCCACAGACCGGATGTGACGCACAGACGCCGGAAGTGGGGGTTAGCAGTAGCGCCGGCGAGGCTGGTCCCGGCGGACAATGTCGGAGCGGAACTCTTTCACGGCAAAGGAGCCAAAGGTGGGCAGTGCAAACGTTACGCTCAAAGCTTCCCTGATAAAGTGCAACATCATCACCGACACCTGGGAGTCCCTGGCCAAAGACCGCCCTAAGTGGAGGAAGTGTATCCGGGAGGGCGCTGGGCACCTCGAGTCTCATCGCCGAGAGCGGCAGTAAACAAGCGCAGGCAGCGGAAGCAGTGTGCGGCAAACCAGTCCCACCCTCCCTTTCCTCCAACCACTGACTGTCCCACCTGTGACAGGGACTGTGGCTCTCGTATTGGTCTGTTCAGTCACCTGAGGACTCACTTTTAGAGTGGAAGCAAGTCTCCCTCAATTCCGAGGGACTGTCTATGATGATGATGGAGGCCCCGGGGACCGCGAGCGGGAGCGAGGCACTTCTGTGGGTCCAGCTGGAGGTGGGCGGAGCTGCAGGGTATACGTGTGGGACCTGTCCACACAGCGCTGGCAGGGGAGACCCAGTCTCCATCCCCGGCCCGGTGCTGAATTAACCTGATCTCGGCCGGTGTGCGGGAATAGGGACATGATTGGAGCTTGATGTCCCTGGACTGGGCTGGGGGGCTGCTGGGGTTTGCTAATCAGCCAGGATCGCTGCTCTTACTCGCTATTCAACGGCCCAAGAATTCAAGAGCATGGAGATTACGCTTGAACTGTATAAAACATGAGTTAAGCCTCAGCTAGAGTACTGCGATCAGTTCTGGTCACCACGTTACAGGAAAGATGTGATTGCACTGGAGAGAGTACCGAGGAAATTTATGCGGATGTTGCCTGGACTGGAGAATTTTAGCGATGAGGAAAGATTGGATAGGCCGAGTTTCTTTTGTTTGGAACAGAGGAGGCTGAGGGGAGACCTTATTGAGGTGTATAAAATTATGATAGGTCGAGATAGAGTGGGTAGGAAGGACCTATTTCCCTTGGCTGAGTGGTCAACAAGGGGCATAGATTTAAATTAAAGAGGGTTTGAAGGGAGTTTTCTTCACCCAGAGGGTGATTTGGGTCTGGAACTCACTGCCTGAAAGGCAGAAACCCTCACTACATTTAAAAAGTCCTTGGATGTGTGCTTGAAGTGCTGTAACGTACAGGACTACAGACCAAGCGCTGGAAAGTGGGATTATACTGGAAAGCTGTTTGTTAGACATGGTGGGCCAAAATGAGGCAGTGTTTAGGGTTGGTTGTGAGCCGAATAGCTCATCAGCAAAACCTTACATCCCCGTGTGGGTCATCGCCTCGGCAAGAGGAAGGGTCTTGGGGTATTATTGGAGAACACCGGGGGTTCGTTGAAGGAAGAAATTGATTGCTGGCTCCTCTGTCTGATCTTTTACAGATGTCAGACTAGATGTTACCCCCGTGGCCTCGGGCTCCACTCCAGGCTCACAGCCAGCAAAGGGTACCCCCAACATCTGGAACGACTTCACCTCAGTGATCAAGTAAGTAAATACTGACACGCTCCCTGGGGGCCCCTTAAATATATCGATACACTCCTGGGGCTCCCAGTTAATACTGACACATTCCCCGGGGACTCCCTATAAATACTGACGCACTCCCCGGAGACTCCCTATAAATACTGACGCACTCCCCGGGGACTCCCTATAAATACTGACTCACTCCCCGGGGACTCCCTGTAAATACTGACCCACTTCTGGCGACCCCCTGTAAATACTGACACACTCCCCGGGGACTCCCTGTAAATACTGATGCACTCCCCGGGGACTCCCTATAAATACTGATGCACTCCCCGGGGACTCCCTGTAAATACTGACCCACTTCTGGCGACCCCCTGTAAATACTGACACACTCCCAGGGACTCCTGTAAATACTGACACACTCCCAGGGATTCCCTGTAAATACTGACACACTCCCGGGGATCCACTGTAAATACTGACACACATCCGGGGATCCCCTATAAACACTGACACACTCCCAGGGATCCACTGTAAATACTGACACACTCCCAGGGATCCCCTGTAAATACTGACACACTCCTGGGGATCTTCTGTAAATACTGACACACTCCCGGGGATCCACTGTAAATACTGACACACTCATGGCAGGATAGCACAGACACATGTAGTCATGGCAGGAGACCCCCTGTACACGTGTCATGCTCCTCCTGTGTTATGTGGGAACTCAGGGACCTTTCCAGTGTCCCTGATGACACTACATGTGCAGGAAGTGTATCTTGCTGCAGCACCTGACAGACCGCATTGCGGTACGGTAGCTGCGTATGGATTCACTCTGGAGCATCCGCGATGCTGAGGATGTCATGAATAGCACGTTTAGTGAGTTGGTCACACCGCAGGCAAGGGTTACTCAGGCAGCTAAGGAATGGATGACCATCAGGTAGAACAGTGGAAGGAAAGTGGTGCAGGAGTCCCCTGCAGTCATCCCCCTCCAAAACAGATACACCGTTTTGGGTATTGTTGGGGGGGATGACTCATCAGGGGAAGGCAGCATTCATAGCACTATGGGTGGCTCTGCTGCACAGGAGGGCAGGAAGAAGAGTGGGAGAGCTATAGTGGTAGAGGATTCTATTGTAAGGGAAATAGATAGGTGTTTCTGCGGCCGCAATCGAGACTCCAGGATGGTATGTTGCATCCCTGGTGCAAGGGTCAAGGATGTCTGAGTGGCTGCAGAATATTTTGGAGGGGGAGGGTGAATAGCCAATTGTCGTGGTGCATGTAGTTATCAACGATATAGGTAAAAAACGGGATGAGGTCCTACAAGCTGAATTTAGGGAGCTAGGAGTTAAATTAAAAAGCAGGATTTCAAAGGTAGTAATCTCAGGATTGCTACCAATGCCATGTGCTAGTCAGATTAGGAATTGCAGGATAGCTAAAATGAATATGTGACTTGAGTGGTGCAGGAGGGAGGGATTCAAATTCCTGGGACATTGGAACCGGTTCTGGAGAAGGTGGAACCAGTACAAACCAGATGGTCTGCACCTGGGTAGGACTGGAACCAATGTCCTGTGAAAGTATTTGCTACTGCTGTTTGGGAGAGGTTAAACTAATATGGCAGGGGGATGGGAATCTATGCAGGGAGACAGAGGGAAGTAAAATGGGAGCAAAAGATAGAAAGGTCCCTCTGAACACCAACATTTCCCAATCTCTCACCATTTAAAGATACACTGCTTTTCTATTTTGCCGACCAAAGTGGATAACTTCACATTTCGCCACACTATATTCCATCTGCCATGTTCTTGGCCTCTCATTTAACCTGTCTGTGTCCCTTTGCAGCCTCTTTGCATTAACCTCACAAATAACTTTCCCATCTAGCTTTGTATCATCAGCCAACTTGGACACATTACACTCGGCCCGCTCATCTAAGTCATTGATATAGATCGTAGCTGAGGCCCAAGCACTGATCCTTGTGGTACCCCACTAGTTACAACTTGCTAACCCGAGAATGACCCGTTTTTTTCTACTCTCTGTTTTCTGTCTATTGACCAATCCTCAATCCATGTAATATATTACCCCCAATCCCATGAGTCCTAACTTTGTGCCTCTCTGTCCCTCTCTCTGCCCAACTCTCCCTGTCCCCTTCTCTCTCTCTCTCTCTCTGTCAGTCTCTCTCCGTCCTCTCTCTCTCTCTCTCTCTCTCTCTTTCTGTCAGTCTCTCTCCGTCTCCCTCTCTGTGTCGGTGTCTCTCTCTCGCGCCATCTCTCTCACTGTCCCTTTCTCTGTCAGTCTCTCTGTATCGCCCTCTATTGCTCTCTTTCTCTCAGTATTCTTTGCCTAGTATTAATGATTTGTTGTTTTCTGTAGCACCCACAATGACCTTTCCCGCTACAGAGAATCCCCCGACAGGAACATCAGGTGAAAGCTTTCTCTCCTGAAATCCGTGGATCCAGTTTGTTTCTTGCTGTCTTGTAGCTAATTACATCGGGAGAAAGCAGAGTGGAAAGGCTGAGGGGATTTGCAGTAATCAGGATCAAACTGTACCCGGAGCGAGTGTGTGTCAGTGTAAATAATAAAGTGAGCAGAAAAGGACCTGTTTGATGGGACACTGTATCTAACCACGTGCTGTCCCTGCCGTGGTGAGTGTTTGATGGGACAATGCAGAGAGAGCCTTACTCTCTATCTAACCCGTGCTGTACCTGCCCTGGGAGTGTTTGATGGGATAGTGTAGAGGGAGCTTTACTCTGTATCTAACCCCGTGCTGTACCTGCGCTGGCAGTGTTTGATGGGATAGTGTAGAGGGAGCTTTACTCTGTATGTAACCCGTGCTGTACCTGCCCTGGGAGTGTTTGATGGGATAGTGTAGAGGGAGCTTTAATCTGCATCTAACCCGTGCTGTACCTGCGCTGGCAGTGTTTGATGGGATAGTGTAGAGGGAGTTTTACTCTGTATCTAATCTGTGCTGTACATGCCCTGGGAGGGTTTGATGGACAGTGTAGAGGAAGCTTTAATCTGCATCTAACCTGTGCTATTACTGAATCATAAAACCATAGAAATTTACAGCACGGAAGAAGGCCATTTCGGCGCATCATGTCCGCGCCGGCCGACCAAGAGCTATCCAGCCTAATCCAATTTTCCAGCTCTAGGTCCGTAGCCCTGTATGTTAAAGCACTTCACATGCACATCCAAGTATTTTTTAAATGTGGTGAGGGTTTCTGCCTCGACCACCTTTTCAGGCAGTGAGTTCCAGACCCACCACCCTCTGCGTGAAGACATTTCCCCTAAAATCCCCTCAAAACCGCCTAACAATTACTTTAAATCTATGCCCGCTGGTTGTTGACCCCTCTGCAAAGGGAAATAGGTCCTCCCTATCCCTCTATCCAGGCTCCTCATAATTTTAAACACCTCAATAAGGTCTCCCTTCAGCCTTCTCTTTTCCAAAGAAAACAAACCCAGCCTAGCCAATCTTTGCTCATAGCTAAAATTCTCCAGTGCAGGCAACATCCTCGTAAATCTCCTCTGTACCCCCTCTGGTGCAATCACATCTTTCCTGTAATGTGATGACCACAACTGCATGCAGTACTCTAGCTGTGGCCTAAGTTGTGTTTTATACAGTTCGAGCATAACCCCCCCATGCTCTTATATTCTATGCCTTGGCTAATAAAGGCAAGTATTCCGTATGCCTTCTTAACCACCTGATCTACCTGGTCTGCTACCTTCAGGGATCTGTGGACCGGCACTCCCATGCTCCTGTGTTCCTCTGCACTTCTGTGTCCTACCATTTATTGTGTATTCCCTTTCCTTGTTAGCCCTCCCCAAATGTATTACCTCACGCTTCTCTGGATTGAATTCCATTTGCCACTGTTCTGCCCATTTGACCAGTTCATTGATATATTCCTGCAGTCCACAGCTTTCTTCTTCATTAACAACCACACAGACGATTTTCGTATCATCTGCAAACTTCTTGATCATATCCCCTATATTCAAGTCTACTTCATTGATATATACCACAAAAAGCAAGGGACCCAGTACTGAGCCCTGTGGTTCCCCCACTGGGAATAGCCTTCTAGTCACGAACACCCATCAACCATTACCCTTTGCTTCCTGCCTCTGAGCCAATTTTGGATCCATATGCCACTTTTCCCTGGATCCCATGGGCTTTTACTTTTGTGACCATTCTGCCATGTGGGACCTTATCAAAAGCCTTGCTAAAATCCATATAGACTACATTAAATTCACTACTCTCATTAACCTTCCATGTTACCTCCTCAAAATATTCAATCAAGTTACCCAGACACGACCTTCCCTTAACAAATCCATGCTGACTATCCTTGATTAATCCATATCTTTCTAAATGAAGATTTAAACTGTCCCTCAAAATTTTTCCCAATAATTTTCCCACCACTGAGGTTAGGCTAACTGGCCTGTAATTACTCAGTCTATCCCTTTCTACCTTTTTAAACAAAGGTACCACATTAACAGTCCTCTGGCACCACACCTGTAGCCAGAGTGAATTGGAAAATGATAGTCAGAACCTCTGCTATTTCCTCTTTTGCTTCGCATAACAGCCTGGGATACATTTCATCTGGACCTGGGGATTTATCCACTTTCAAAGCTGCTAAGCCCCTTAATACTGCTTCTCCCTCTATGTTTATTTCATCTAATATTTCACACACTTCCTCCCTGATTGCAATGTCTGCATCGCCCTCTCTTTTGTGAAAATAGATGCAAAGTATTCTTTAAGAACCATACCCACATATTCCGCCTCTACACGCAGATTACCTTTATGGTCTCTAATGGGCCCCATTCTTTCTTTAATTACCCTCTTGCTTTTAATGTATTTATAAAATATCTTTGGGTTTCCCTTGATTTTACTTGCCAAAATGTTTTCATGCTCTCTCTTTGTTTTCCTAATTTCCTTTTTAATTGCACCCCTGCACTTTCTATACTCGACAAAGTTTCTGCCGTATTCAGCCCTGTCATAAGCCTCCCTTTTTTTTTTATCCTACCATGTATGCCCCTTAACATCCAGGGGGCTCTCCATTTGTTAGTCCCACCCTTTAGGGGAACATACTTGCTTGGAACCCTCAGGATCTCCTCCTTAAGTGCCTCCCACTGCTCTGACACTGATTTATCTTCAAGTAGCTGTTTCCAGTTCACTTTGGCTAAATCTCATCTCAACTTAGCAATATTAGCTATTCCCCCATTGTGATCTTTTATTCCTGGTCTATCTTTGTCTTTTTCCATAACTATCCTAAATCTAACTGAATTATGATCACTAGCACCAAAATACTCTCGCACTGATGCCCCTTCCACCTGCCCAGCTTCATTCCCTAAAACTAAGTCCAAAACCGCCCCCCTCCCTTGCTGGGCTTGTTATATGCCTAAAAGAAGTTCTCCTGAATGCATTTTACGAATTCTGCACCCTCTATACCTTTCACACTCATTTTATCCCAGTTAATATTAGGGTAATTGAAATCACTTACTATTATTGCCGTGTAGTTTTGACACTTCTCAGAAATTTGCCTACATATTTGATCATCTCCCTCTGACTATTTGAAAGTACACTACCTGCAGTGTGATCACCCATTTTTTTGTTGCGCAATTCAACACATACGGCCTCATTTGATGATCCTTCCAACATATCATCCCTCCTCACAGCTGTAATTGTTTCTTTAATCAATATTGCAACGCCCCCTTTTTTTTACTCCCCACTCTATCCTGCCGGAAAACCCTGTAACCAGGAATGTTAAACTGCCATACCTGCCCTTATTTCAGTCAGCTCAGATTTCTTAAGGCTGTCAGAATTTTGTATGTTTCAATCAGACTACTGCTAATGTGGTACCCTTGTTTAAGAAGGGAGAAAGGGATAGGCTAAGTGATTACAGGTCTGTCAGCCTAACCTCAGCGGTGGTAAAATTATTGGAAAACATCCTGAAAGACAGGATAAATCTATATTTGGAAAGACAAGGATTAATTAGGGACAGTCAGCACGGATTTGTTAAGGGAAGATCGTGTTTGACTAACCTGATTGAATTTTTTGAGGAGGTAACCAGGAGGGTCGATGAGGGTAGTGCATACGATGTAGTGTATATGGACTTTAGCAAAGCTTTTAATAAGGTCCCACATGGTAGACTGGTCACGAAAGTTAAAACCCATGGGATCCAAGGCAAAGTGGCTAGTTGGATCCAAAATTGGCTTAGAGGTAGGAAGCAAAAGGTAATGATTGATGGATGTTTTTGTGACTGGCAGGATGTTTCCAGTGGGGTTTCACAGGACTCAGTACTAGGTCCCTTGCTTTTTGTGGTATACATCAATGATTTAGATTTGAATATGATTAAGAAGTTTGCAGATGACACTAAAATTGGCTGTGTGGTTGATAATGAAATGGAAAGTCATAGACTGCAGGAGGATAACAATCTACTGGTTAGGTGGGTAGAGCAGTGGCAAATGGAATTCAAATCAGAGAAGAGTGAGGTGATGCACTTTGGGAGGGCTAATAAGGAAAGGGGATACACATTAAACGGTAGGCCACTTAATAGTGTAGATGAACAAAGGGACCACCTTGGAGTGCTTGTCCACAGATCCCTGAAAGTAGCAGGCCAGGTGGATAGGATGGTTAAGAAGGCATACGGAATGCTTGCCTTTATTGGCCGAGGCATAGAATACAAGAGCAGGGAGGTTATAATTAAATTGTATAATACTCTGGTTAGGTCACAGCTGGAGTACTGCGTGCAGTTCTGGTCACCGTATTATAGGAAGGTTGTGCTTGCACTAGAGAAGGTGTAGAGGAGATTTACGAGGATGCTGCCTGGAATGGAGAATCTTTGCTATGAGGACAGATTGGATAGGCTGGGTCTGTTCTCATTGGAACAGAGGAGGTTGAGAGGAGACCTCATTGAGGTGTACAAAATTTTGAGGGGCCTGGATATAGTGGATAGCAAGGGCCTATTTCCATTGGTGGAGGGATCAATTACGAGGGTGCATAGTTTTAAGGTGATTGGTGGAAGGTTCAGAGGGGATTTGAGGGGGGGTCTAGAATTCACTGCCTGGAAGGGTGTTGGATGCAGAAACCCTCACTACATTTAAAAGGTGCTTGGATGAGCACTTGAAGTGCCGTAACCTGCAGGGCTATAGACCTAGAGCTGGTAATTGGGATTAGACTGGATAACCTTTTGTTGGCCAGTGCAGATAGGATGGTAAGTACTGCAGGGAATCGAATACAGCCAGGGTGATCTCCTGGACTAGTTTCGATCGCCTGGATGAGTTGGGAAGGAATTTTCCCAGATTTTTTTCCCCAATTGGCCTGGGTTTTTATGTGGTATTTTGCGCCTCCCAGGTGATCACATGTCTCCGGTTGGGGTGGAGTGTAGAATGTTTCAGTGTAAGGGGTGTCGCAGTTGTGTGGGGCGGACTGGGTGCTCTTTACCTTTCCTTCATTGTTCATAGGTTTATATGTAACCTTCAGGGCTGCTGACCGAGGGCCGTGCAGCTCTTTGTCGGCCAGCGTGGACACGTTGGGCCGAAATGGCCTCCTTCTGCGCTGTAAATTTCTATGTTTCTATTTCAGCCACATCTTAGTAATAGCTATATTATCATACTCCCTAGTGTCTATCTATGCTCTCAGCTCATCTGCCTTATTCCCCACACTCTTTGCATTGAAGTATATATCATTTAGCACTGCCAAACTCTCTGTTGTCTATTTTCTAGCCTTAGCTTCATCTGTCTTCCAAATTCACTTTATACTTTTCTGTATTCCAATTTCAGCTTTGCTGCTCTCTCTTCTGAATCTAGAAGCAAAGCTGAAATTGGAAACCAGAAATGTAGAAAGTCAATTTGAAAGACAGAGGAAACAAGGGCTAGAAAATAGATAACAAGGGAGTTTGGCAGTGTAACATGGTATATACAATAACAAGAACAACTTTCATTTCTGTAGCGCCTTTCACGTGGTAAATCATCTCAAGGCACTTCACAGCAGTGTTACAAGACAAAAGAGATAAATTTGACACTGAGCCACATAAGAAGAAATTAAGGCAGATGACCAAAAGCTTGGTTTAAGAGGTAGGTTTTAAGAAGTGTCTTAAAGGAGGAAAGAGAGGTGGAGGGTTTAGGGAGGCAGTTCCAGAGCTTAGGGCCCAAAAAGCTGAAGGCACGACCACTGATGGAGCAGTTATAATGAGGGATGTTCAAGAGGCCAGAATTTGAGGAGCGCAGTCATATTGTGGGGTTGTGAGGCTGGAAAAGATTACAGAGATAGGGAGGGGCAAGACTATGGAGTGATTTGTAAACCAGGATAAAAATTTTGAAATCGAGGCATTGTTTAACTGGGAGTCAATTTAAGTCAGCGAACACAGGGGTGATGGGTGATCGTGACTTGATGCGAGTTAGGACACGGGCTGATGAGTTTTGGATGACTTCAAGTTTACGTAGTGAGGAATGTGGGAGACCGGCCAGGAGTGAGTTGGAGTAGTCAAGTCTAGAGGTAACAAAGGCATGAATGAGGGTTTCAGCAGCAGAAGAGCTGAGGCAGGGGCAGAGGCGGGCTATGTTATGGAGGTGGAAAAAGGCGGTTTTCGTTATGCCATGGATATGTGGCTGGAAACTCATTTCAGGGTCAAATATGACACCTAGGTTGTGAACAGTCTTGTTCACCCTCAGATTGATGCTAGGGAGAGGGATGGAGTCAGTGGTTAGGGAACGCAATTTGTGACGGGGACCAAAGATAATTGCTTCGGTTTTCCCAATATTTAATTGGAGGAAATTTCTGCTCATCCAGTACTGGATATCGGACAAGCAATCTAACAATTTAGATACCAAGCATGGGTCGAGACAAGTGGTGGAGAGGTAGAGCTCGGTGTTGTCAGTGTACATGTAGAAACTGACTCCGTGTTTCCGGAGGATGTCGCCAAGGGGCAGCATATAGATGAGAAATAGGAGGGGGCCAAGGATAGATCCTTGGGGGACACCAGAGGTAACAATGCAGGAGTGGGAAGAGAAGTTTAATGCTTAATACTTTCATACCTCAATGCTTTACTCTCTCTCCTGTGCTGTACCTGCCCTGGGAGTGTTTGATGGGACAGTGTAGAGGGAGCTTTACTCTGTATCTAACCCGTGCTGTACCTGTCCTGGGAGTGATTGATGGGACGGTGTAGAGGGAGCTTTACTCTGTATCTAACCCGTGCTGTACCTGCCCGGGGAGTGTTTGATGTGACGGTGTAGAGGAAGCTTTACTTTGTATTCTTTTCTCCCTGCCGTGCCCTATTTTCTCCCCCACCCCCTGCGCTGCCTTTTCTGCCATGGGAGGGGGGGATGAAGACGGGGGGGTGGGTATGAGGGCTCGGGGGGGGGGGGGGGGGGGGGAAGAAGAGAATTATAGTTGCAGCGAATAAACCGCGCGTCTGAATGTATTGCATTCACACGTACTAAAAGAAGCAAGGGAAGAGATAGCAGCGGCACTATTATATATACTCGTGAATCAGCAGTAGCATTTCAACATTTGCTGATGACACCAAATTCGGGCATGTAGTTAGTACTGAGGAGGACTGTGACAAAGTACAATATGTTAATAAACTTGTATGATAGGTGTGTAAAGGACAGATGCATTTCAATATAGATAGGTGTGAGGTGGTGCAATTTGGTAGGAGGAATAAGGAGGCCCCATACTTTTCAGTTTTTAAACAAAAGAAAAACACAATTTAAAAACTGATCTTGACGATTAGGTACGTTTTGTAGTTGAGAGGATAAAGTCGGCTGAAGTATTGCAGGCTCTGAACGAATGCTTAAAATAATGAAGATCGCTCATCTAAAACAAACTCTCAAGATCAGACATTGGACTTTCCATCAGTCGGAAGGATTTATCCTCCGCTGTAAACACTGCCGATCTTTCTCGGCTGACCTGCAGCCCACGGCCGACACTTCACTGATGTTCCCCACAGGTACACATTGACCCCACTGCTCTGAGAGTTGGTGTCTCTGCCCGAAATGAACCATTGCATTAAAAACGTACCGGGTTCTGCTGACAACGCTCCGACCCGACCGAGGAGGGAACACCAGAGGCAGTGAGGAGAAGAGGAGCAGCCAGCCCCAGGACACAGCGCACCGACCCGACCGAGGAGGGAACACCGGAGGCAGTGGAGAGAAGAGGAGCAGCCAGCCCCAGGACACAGCACACCGACCCGACTGAGGAGGGAACACCGGAGGCAGTGGGGAGAAGAGGAGCAGCCAGCCCCAGGACACAGTGCGCCGATCGACTGAGGAGGGAACACCGGAGGCAATAGGGAGAAGAGGAGCAGCCAGCCCCAGGACACAGCAGGGTCGCGGTCCCCGCCAGCAATAATGCCTGACCAGGGAGGTTGCCGGTTAAAGGAGTACCGGATAAGAGAGGTGCAACCTGTAATTCTATGGTGAATTCTTAAAGACACGGTACAGCACTCGAAACAATCTTCAGCAATGGGTTGGGTATTAGAGGGTCAAAACTCTGACCTTTCACCCCTTCCAATCTGAAAGACTTGAATGTAAGGAATTTAAATGCAGTCCTTGGTGGATTGGTGCCAAACTGGACCCTAAATCGGTAGACTGACTGTTTTGTGCCGAACAAGTGCCTTTAAAAGCGTGTTAAACCCTTTCTCTCTGTCACTGATTTCGATCCACCTGCAACCTTAACTCTCTGGCCTCCTGATTAGTATGTCTGTGTGTCTGTAATCTGTGAGTGTGTAATCTATGTGTGTGTGTGTGTCTGTAATCTGTGTGTGTGTGTCTGTAATCTGTGTGTGTGTGTCTGTAATCTGTGTGTGTCTGTAATCTGTGTGTGTGTGTCTGTAATCTGTGTGTGTGTGTCTGTAATCTGTGTGTGTGTGTCTGTAATCTGTGTGTGTGTGTCTGTAATCTGTGTGTGTGTGTCTGTAATCTGTGTGTGTGTGTCTGTAATCTGTGTGTGTGTGTCTGTAATCTGTGTGTGTGTGTGTATATGTGTATATGTGTTTGTAATGTGTGTATATGTGTGTGTGTCTGTAATCTGTGTGAGTGTGTGTGTCTGTAATCTGTGTGTGTGTGGTCTGTGTCTGTAATCTGTGTGTGTGTGTAATCTGCGTGTGTGTCTGTAATCTCTGTAATCTGTGTGTGTGTGTGTGTGTCTGTAATGTGTGTGTGTGTGTCTGTAATCTGTGTGTGTCTGTAATCTGTGTGTGTCTGTAATCTGTGTGTGTCTGTAATCTGTGTGTGTCTGTAATCTGTGTGTGTCTAATCTGTGTGTGTGTCTAATCTGTGTCTGTGTGTGTGTGTGTGTCTGTAATCTGTGTGAGTGTGTGTGTCTGTAATGTGTGTGTGTGTGTGGTCTGTGTCTGTAATCTGTGTGTGTGTGTAATCTGTGTGTGTGTCTGTAATCTCTCATGTGTGTGTGTGTGTCTGTAATCTGTGTGTGTGTGTCTGTAATCTCTATCTGTAATCTGCATGCGTGTCTGTAATCTGTGTGCATGCGTGTCTGTAATCTGTGTGTGTGCGTGTCTGTAATCTGTGAGTTTCGATCTGAATGTTTGTGTATTTGTCTGAATGTCTATATTTGTGTTTGTGTGTGTGTCGACACAAGCACCCTTATATACAGAGGAATACAGGGGTGTTCCCCAGGGATCAGGACTAGGACAGCTGCTGTTTTTCAGACCGGAGGGAGGTATACAGTAATCTTTATGGAACGACAACTGCAAGAGAAAGGCAGGGAACAGCACCAAACCTTGTACATGACCTTACAAAGGCCTTTGACGCTTAATGACGAGGGACTATGTAGCGTCCTCCTCCATTTCTGCTGCTCCCAAAAGTTTGTCGCCATCCTCCGCCTGTACCACTATGACATGCAAGCCGTGATCCTGACCAATGGATCCACCACAGACCCAATCCATGTCTGGGCCGGGGTCAAGCAGGGCTGCGTCATCGCGTCAACCCTCTTCTCGATCTTCCTCCACCTCACACTCAACAAGCTCCTCGCTGGAGTGGAACTAAATTATAGAACCAGTGGGAACTTGTTCAACCTTCTTCGCCTTCAGGCCAGATCCAAGACCGTCCCATCCTCTGATGTCGAGCTACAGTTCGCAGATGACGTTGGCATCTGCGCACATTCAGAGGCCGAACTCCCAAGTCACAGTCAACATCTTCACCGAGGCGTACGAAAGCATGGGCCTTACACTAAACATCCATAAGACAAAGGTCCTCCAGCAATCTGACCCTGCCACACAGCATTGCCCCCCGTCATCAAGATCCACGGTGCGACCTTGGACAACGTGGACCACTTTCCATACCTCGGGAGCCTATTATCAGCAAGGGCAAACATCGACGACAAGGTTCAACACCGCCTCCAGTGCACTAGTGCAGCCTTCGGCCACCTGAGGAAGAGAGTGTTTGAAGATCAGGCCCTCAAATTTTGTACCAAGCTTATGGTCTACAAGGCTGTAGTAATACCCGCCCTCCTGAGATGTGGACCATATACAGTAGACACTTCAAATCGCTGGAGAAATACCACCAGCGTTGTCTCCGCACGATCCTGCAAATCCCCTGGGAGGACAGATGCACCAACGTTAGTGTCCTCGTTCAGGCCAACATCCCCAGCATCAAAGCATTGACCACACTCGACCAGCTCCGTTGGGCAGGCCACATTGTTTGCATGCCTGACACAAGACTCCCAAAGCAAGCGCTCTACTTGGAATTCCTACACGGCAAGCGAGCCCCAGGTGGGCAGAGGATACGTTTCAAGGACACCGTCAAAGCCTCCTTGATAAAATGCAACATCCCCACTGACACCTGGGAATCCCTGGCCAAAGACTGCCCTAAGTGGAGGAAGAGCATCCGGGAGGGTGCTGAGCACCTCGAGTCTCGTCGCCGAGAGCATGCAGAAAACAAGCGCAGGCAGTGGAAGGAGTGTGCGGCAAACCAGACTCCCTACCCACCCTTTCCCTCAACGATTGTCTGTCTCACCTGTGACAGAGACTGTAATTCCCGTATTGGACTGTTGAGTCACCTAATGACTCACTTTTAGAGTGGAAGCAAGTCTTCCTCAATTTCGAGGGACTGCCTATGATGATGATGATGATACAGTGGTGTTCCCCAGGGTTCAGTACGAGGACAGCTGCTGTTTTTGATATACATTAATGTTTTTGACTTGGGGGTGCAGAGCACAATGTTGAAATTTACAGCTGACTCGAAACTTGGAAGTGTAGAAAACAGTGATGAAGATAGTAATAGACTTCAAGAAGACATAGTGGATTGGGCCGACACAAGGCAGCTGATATTCAACGAAGAAAAGTAAGGTTATATAGTTTGGTAGGAACAATGAGGAGAGACAATGCAAGCTAATTGGTATATATTTAAAGGGGGTGCATGAACAGAGAGGCCTGGCGATGCTTATGCACAAATCTTAGGGGGCAGGACAGGTTAACAAAGCAGATAATAAAGCATATGGGATCCTGGGCTTTATAAATAGAGGGACAGAATATAAAAGTTAGGAAGTTATACTAAACCTGTATAAAATGCTAGTTTGGCCTCAGCCTGGAGCATTGTGTCCAATTCTGGGCACCAAAGTTTAGGAAGGGCATGAAGGCTTTGGAGAGAGTACAGAAGAGATTTACTAGAATGGTTCCAGGGTTGAAGGATTACAGTTACATGAATAGACTGGAGAGGCTGAGGTTGTTCTCCTTAGAGCAGAGACGGCTAAGAGGAGATTTGATATAGGTGATTAAAATCATGAAGGGTTTAGACAGAGTAAATAAAGCAGAACTGTTTCCAATAGCTGAAGGGTCGATAACCAGAGACACAGATTTAAGGTGATTAGCAAAATGACCAGAGGGGACCTGAGGAAAAACTTGTTTATGCAACAAGTGATCAGGATTTGGAATGCACTGCCTGATATGGTCGTAGAAACAGACTCAACAGTAGATTTCAAAAGGCAATTGGATAAATACGTGAAGGGAGAAAATATTTCAGGGATCAGGGGGAAGAGCGGGAAGTGCGACTATCTGGATTGCTCTTCGAAAGAGCCGACACAGAATTGATGGGCTGAATGGCCTCCTTGTGTACTGTATTATTCTTTGATTCTATGATCTGAAATACCTCAATTATATCATCAGTTAATCCTTTATATGTAAGGGAATACGCATCTAGACTATGCAACTTGTCCTTATAATTGGGCCCTTTTTTGCTCCAGTGTCATTCTGGTGAATGTGCGCTGCACCCACTCCAAGGCCAATATATCCTCCCTGAGATTCGGTGCCCAGAACTGAATGCAGTTCTCCAGGTGGGGTCTAACCAGAGCTCTGTACAGCTGAAGCCTCACATCATCCCCTTTGTATTCCAGCCCTCCAGTTAAAGGCCAGCATTCCATTAGCCTTTTTCATTATTGTATTTGTACCTGTCCATTGCCTTTGTGATTCCTGTACTTGGATCCATAAATCTGTCTGTTCATTTACACTTCCTATTATCTCGACATTTAGAGAAGTGTATGTGTGTTTATGTGCGTGTGTGGGGGTTGTCTGTGTCGACCTGTGTGGCTGTGTATGCGTCTGTGTGCGTACTGCAATCAATTCTGGGCACCACATCTGTATGTATTGTGATATATGTCTGTGTACGTGCTTGTGTATATGCTTCTAGGCATTTCCCTCCGTGCATGTACAGTCTGTGTGTACACAAGTGTTTGTGTTTATGTGTCAGTATCTCTGTTGTTCCTTTGTAAATACTGTTCACTACCAATGCGTCTGCACCATTCGTCCCCAGAAAATGCTGAATTTTCTGTTTAAATTGGTGCACTCTGATTAATTTGATTCTGATATTTAACAACTGCAAACAACTCCTGCAAACCTTCAGCAACTGAATCTTTATTTGGAATAGTTCTCCAGTCCCGGCAACTGCTCCAACTCGGCCTACGTATCTGTCTGTCCCACTATCCTTCCCCAGTGGGCTCAGATGTTGCAGGCCGAAACAGTGAGCGATCCAGTGATGGATTCTCACCAGCCCGAGCTCTCCAAGTTCTCACTGAATGAAACTTTCCTTCACAGGAAGCAGGCTCTGTTTGATTGTTTAGGTCCGGTATCCCCTGACCCTGTATTACTGCTGTCTGAATAATGGCTGTACTCCGAAATAAAACTTACTTCATTGATCACAGCTTCATATCAGTGTTTTGTTTCTCTTTAGGATCAGTATGTCCAAGGAAAGGTGTTCAGTATGGAATGAGGCTGGGTGATGATCTGGGAATCGCAGGAAATGGGAAGAGGAAACCACTGCAGGGAATCTCTGCAAGTACGAGAAAGGTACTGAGATAAGACAGGTGTCCCAGGTTGTCAATCTGTCAGCACTGTGACCACTGGGTTCAAGATATCTCACTTCAACCTGTTTCTTCAGGCTGATTGGAAATAGACATCCATTGCATCAGACCCACAGACCGTTTGATGGGACGGTGTAGAGGGAGGTTTACTCTCGAACTAACTCATGCTTCCTCTATCTTGTTTTATCTCTCTTTCCCTATCTGTCATTGTATCTCTCGTTCTGCCTCACTCTCATCTCTCCACCTGTTTCTTTCTCAATTTCTCTCCCCGCCTTGTTCTCTCTCTCTCTTTCACCTTTCCTCTCTTTCTCTCCCTACCTCTCCCATTTCTCTCTGCCTCGCAGTCTCTCACTCTTTCTGCCTTTATCTTCTCTGCTTCTCGGTCCCTCTTTCTATTTCACTCAGTCTCCTTTCTGCCTCATTCGCCCCTCTCTCTTCTCTACCTCATTCTCTCTCGCCATCCCGGCCACTATCGCCTCTTCCTTTCCTCTCTCTAGCTCTGTCTCATTCTGTCGCTCCCACTCCCCAATTTAGATTTAAGTCTCTCTCTCTGTCTCACTTATTTTGCTGTCTGTGTCCTCTCACTCTGCCTATCTCTCTCTCCCTTCTATGTCATTCTTTCTCTCTCTCTCTCTCTCCCTCCCTTCCTGTGGATTGGAAGGTAGCAAGTGTAATCCCGCTATATAAGAAAGGAGGGAGAGAGAAAACGGAGAACTACAGACCAGTTACACTGACATGAGTTGTAGAGAAAATGCTAGAATCTATTATTAAGGATGTGGTAACAGGGCACTTGCAAAAAAAAAATAGGATTTGATCGAGTCAACACGGATTTATGAAAGGGAAATCATGTTTGACAAAGTTATAACTAGAAGAATAGATGAGGGGGAACCAGTGAATGTGGTGTATTTGGATTTTCAGAAGGCATTTGATAAGGTGCCACAAAATAATTAAACAAAATTAGGGTTTATGGGATTGGGGCTAATATACTTGCATGGATTGAGGATTGGTTAATGGACAGAAAATAGAATAGGAATAAACGGGTCATTTCCAGGTTGGCTGTAACTAGTGGGGTACCGCAAGGATCGGTGCTTGGGCCTCAGCTAGTCACAATCTATATCAATGATTTAGATGATATCCAAGTTTGCTGATCATACAAAGCTAGGTGGGAATGTAAGTTGTGAGGAGGATGCAAAATGCAAATGGGTATAGATAGGCTAGAGTGGGCAAGAATGTGGAAAATGGAATATAATGTGAAGTTATCCCCTTTGGTAGGAAAAATAGAAAAGCAGAGTATCTTGTAAAAGGTGAGAGATTGGGAAATGTTGGTGTTCAGAGGGACCTGGGTGTCCTTGTACACGATTCACTGAAAGTTAACATGCAGGTACAGCAAGCAATTAAGAAACAAAATGTATGTTTGTCTTTATTTCAAGAGGATTTGAGTATAAGAATAAAGACGTCTTACTGCAATTATATAGGGCCCTGGTGAGACCACACCTGAAGTATTGTGTATAGTTTTGGTCTCCTTACCTAAGGAACGATATATTTGCCATCGAGGGAGTGCAACAAAGGTTCACCAGAGTGATTCCTGGGATGGAGGGGGTGATGTGGAAAGAAACCACCCGGAGTCATGGGTCGGCTATGATGTGAGAAACTTTATTACAAGTATGCAGGGGAGAGAACTATCGCAAAGACTCTCCCCGATCGAACAATTACGTCAGATTTTATACATGATTGGGCGAAAGCGGAAGCTTGACAAGTTACAAAAATAAGAAACGTCCATATATGTCTGTGACTGACAGCTGCTCAACCATTGGCCCTGTCAATGTGACAGGTTAATGTCTATGCCTACGTCTCTTCCATAACTAAAACAGAGTCTAGCACGTAGACTTTGAAAGATGCTTTTCGTTATCTCAAATGTTTCAGTTTCAAGGCCCTTACATCTCACTTTCTGTGGTTCTTCAACCACCGTATCTGAAGTCACAAGTTCAACTTATTGTCCTTTGTTCTAAACTGCTGAAGCCTGCAGTTTTAACACTTTTTGCTCACAAATGGCCAAACTTCCTGTCATGCCTTGCGATTACAATAGCTTGTTGCTGATATAGCTACAGCATCCATTAAACGGTTATTCTCATGGAATAATCACAGGTTCTCATCACATCAGCACATTAAGCAATGCTACTATCCTATTAGCCCCTCAAGCCAGCTCCAGACTCTCCAGGTCACCACATCACCTGATATCATCTCAGTGAATCTCTCTGCACCCTCTCCATGGCCTTCACATCCTTCCTGGTGTAAGATCCCCCAAACCCTGACACAATATTCGAACTGCAGCCCAACCAATGATTAGTACAGGTTTACATGACCCCTGCCCTTTTGTACTCCAATCCCTATTTATAAACACTAGGACCCCATGTATTTGTAACCACTTTATCAATTTGTCCTCCCACTTTTAAAGGTTTGTGTATCTGCCACCCTTGTAGATTTTAGAGATATTAACATAACATGGCTAAAACACATTGACATAAACTGGCTGATATAATGTGTATTATGGGAAAGAGAAGTTTAGTCTGAGTTAGAAACTCAAACAATCGATTCACTGCAGACAGGTCACCATGGCAACACTGATAAGACATTCCATTCACTGAACCCACTGTTGGAATCTGTAATCAGATCAGGGGAAAGAACAGGGTTTGTCTGTTAGTAACCACAATATAAGCTTAAAACAGAGTAAGGAATAGAATAGCTTAGATTATAGTGTGTGATGTTTATACCTATAATTGTGAAACTATAAGAAGTAACATAATGAACAGCAGGCAGGGGAGTTTAGGGTTAATGAGAAAATTACTGAAGAAAAGTAACTGCTGGGAACCAGGGATAGTGTCCTTGTAAATCACAGATTAGAGAAGTTCCAGCTGTCTTTTCCTCACTTCCTGCCCAAACCCAGCAGAGAAGACACAGAAGAGTTCGGTGCCAGAGGTGGATCACTGCAGGGTATAAAAGTGAGGGGAGACTGATGTAAGGGGGCAGTAAGGACTGGAGACACCGGAGATCAAGCTCAGGGCGCCCGAGGTTCCATCCAGTGGGCTGACCTTGTGTCATTTACTGTGGACACGTGGGACTTGCATGTTTACTCTGATTGATGGATCAATATAAGGTATGGCAGAGGGCAGAGAAACTGCTCCTATTCTCCATCTTATATTTTTTAATAACATATTAGAGTTACTGACACTGGACTCACGAGCTGCTAATTAATAAGACAAGGCATTAGCTCGAATCTTACACCCAAAGTCTCTGTGCCTCTGCTCCTTTTAAATGCTTACTGTTTAATGCACTTTTAATCCGTCTTTTCCCTAGAAAATGTAACACCTCACATTTCTCTGCATCAAATTTCATCTGACATCTACCTGCCCCATTTACTAACCTCTCTATGTCACACTGAAGTCATTACATTCCTATCACAGTGAGCCATGGCCCCATTTTGTTCTCACCTGGAGATTTTGATCTTGTGGCCCATATACCAAAGCTCAGATCATTTCTCTATATTGAGGAGAGCAATGGTCCCAACACTGACTCTCGGGGACACCAGAATTTACATAATTCTTGGATAAAGATTATCCGTTAACCACTGCTCTCCATGTCCCTATCCACGTGGAACGCATTGTCTGAAAAGGTGGTGGAAGCCGATTCAATAGTTACTTTCAAAAATAAATTTCTTATGTTTGAAAGGGAGAAATTGCAGGGATCTGGGGAAAGAGTGGGGGAGTGGGACTAATTGTCAGCTTTTCAAAGAGCGTAAAAGACTCGATGGGCTGCATAGCCTCCTTCTGTGCTGTATGATTCTATGGTTATGGGTCATTAATAAAGTAGATGAGGGATTGTCAATGGATGTTGTCTACAGGGACTTCCCGAAGGCTTTCCATAGGGTGTCACACAAAAACTTATTGGTGAAACTGAGCGCACTCGGGATTGGAGACAACCTTTTGGCAGGGAGGGAGGGAGGGAATTGGTCAGGAAGGGCAGAGAGTGGGGATGAAAGTTACGCACTCAGATTGGCTGGATGTGACAAGTGCTGACTCCCAGGGATCTGTCCTAGGGCCTCAACCTTTCAATATATTTATTAACGATGTAACTATTTGTACTGCACTTTTTTGACAGACATGTGACAAGCTCCGCCCCCTCCCGGCCCGAATCATTCCCTCCACGTGGTTCTGAGAAGCAAGACCTGAGGCTCCGACTCTCTTCGCTCGCTCAGGCCCCGGCCTCGGCCCTCACTCCTCCCCTCCACCTCCCTCACCCCTTGCCCCACGCTCCCTCACCCCTTCCCTCACCCCTCCCCCCGCCCTCCCTCACCCCTCCCCCCGCCCTCCCTCACCCCTCCCCCCGCCCTCCCTCACCCCTCCCCCCGCCCTCCCTCACCCCTCCCCCCGCCCTCCCTCACCCCTCCCCCCGCCCTCCCTCACCCCTCTCCCCGACCTCCCTCACCCCTCTCCCCGACCTCCCTCACCCCTCTCCCCGACCTCCCTCACCCCTCCCCCCCGCCCTCCCTCCTCCCTCCCCCCGCCCTCCCTCACCACTCCCCCCCCGCCCTCCCTCACCACTACCCCCCCGCCCTCCCTCACCACTCCCCCCCGCCCTCCCTCACCCCCCCGCCCTCCTTCACCCCCCCGCCCTCCCTCACCCATCCCCCCGCCCTCCCTCACCCATCCCCCCACCCTCCCTCACCCCTCAAGCCACCCTCCCTCACCCTCAAGCCACCCTCCCTCACCCTCAAGCCACCCTCCCTCACCCCTCAAGCCACCCTCCCTCCTCAAGCCACCCTCCCTCACCCCTCAAGCCACCCTCCCTCACCCCACCCTCCCTCCCTCACCCCACCCACCCCCCTCCCTCCCCCCTCACCCCTCCCTCCCTCCACCCACCCTCCCACCTCCCTCCCTCCACCCTCCCTCCTCCCTCCCTCCCCCCACCCACCCTCCTCCCTCCCCCCACCCTCCCCCCACCGTCCCTCCCTCACCGCTCGCACCACCCTCGCCCCTCGCCCCACCCTCGCCCCACCCTCGCCCCTCCCCCCACCCTCGCCCCACCCTCGCCGCTCGCCCCACCCTCGCCGCTCGCCCCACCCTCGCCGCTCGCCTCGCCCCTCGCCCCACCCTCGCCCCTCGCCCCACCCTCGCCCCAACCCTCGCCCCTCGCCCCACCCTCGCCCCTTGCCCCACCCTCGCCCCTTGCCCCGCCCTCGCCTCACCCCTCGCCCCACCCTCCCTCACCACTCGCCCCACCCTCCCTCGCCCCACCCTCCCTCACCCCTCGCCCCACCCTCGCCCCACCCTCCCTCACCCCTCGCCCCACCCTCCCTCACCCCTCGCCCCACCCTCCCTCACCCCTCGCCCCACCCTCCCTCACCCCTCGCCCCACCCTCCCTCACCCCTCGCCCCACCCTCCCTCACCCCTCGCCCCACCCTCCCTCACCCCTCGCCCCACCCTCCCTCACCCCTCGCCCCACCCTCCCTCCCCTCGCCCCACCCTCCCTCACCCCTCCCCCTCCCTCCCTCACCCCTCCCCCCTCCCTCCCTCACCCCTCCCCCTCCCTCCCTCACCCCTCCCCCCTCCCTCCCTCACCCCTCCCTCCCTCACCCCTCCCCCCTCCCTCCCTCAACCCACCCCACCCTCCCTACCCCACCCTCCCTCACCCCACCCTCCCTCACCCCACCCTCCCTCACCCCACCCTCCCTCACCCTTACCCCACCCTCCCTCACCCCTCACCCCACCCTCCCTCACCCCTCACCCCACCCTCCCTCACCCCTCACCCCACCCTCCCTCAACCCACCCTCCCTCACCCCTCCCTCCCTCCCCCCTCCCCCCACCCTCTCTCATCCCTCCCCCCACCCTCCCTCACCCCTCACCCCTCCCTCCCTCACCCCACCCTCCCTCACCCCAACCTACCCCCACCCTCCCTCACCCCACCCGACCCCCACCCTCCCTCAACCCACCCTCCCTCAACCCACCCTCCCTCACCCCACCTTCCCTCACCCCTCACCCCACCTTCCCTCACCCCTCACCCCACCCTTCCTCCCCCCACCCTCCCCCACCCCACCCTCCCCCACCCCACCCTCCCCCCACCCCACCCTCCCTCAACCCTCCCTCACCCCACCCTCCCTCACCCCTCACCCCACCCTCCCTCACCCCTCACCCCACCCTCCCTCACCCCTCACCCCACCCTCCCTCACCCCTCACCCCACCCTCCCTCACCCCTCACCCCACCATCCCTCACCCCTCACCCCACCCTCCCTCACCCCACCCTCCCTCACCCCACCCCACCCTCCCTCACCCCACCCTCCCTCACCCCACCCTCCCTCACCCCTCACCCCACCCTCCCCTCACCCCACCCTCCCTCACCCTCCCTCACCCCACCCTCCCTCACCCTCCCTCACCCCACCCTCCCTCCCTCACCCCACCCTCCCTCACCCCTCACCCCACCCTCTCTCACCCCTCACCCCACCCTCCCTCACCCCTCACCCCACCCTCCCTCACCCCTCACCCCACCCTCCCTCACCCCTCACCCCACCCTCCCTCACCCCACCCTCCCTCACCCCTCACCCCACCCTCCCTCACCCCACCCTCCCTCACCCCACCCTCCCTCACCCCACCCTCCCTCACCCCACCCTCCCTCACCCCACCCTCCCTCACCCCACCCTCCCTCACCCCACCCTCCCTCACCCCTCACCCCACCCTCCCTCACCCCCACCCCCACCCTCCCTCACCCCTCACCCCACCCTCCCTCACCCCTCACCCCACCCTCCCTCACCCCTCACCCACCCTCCCTCACCCCTCACCCCCACCCTCACCCCTCACCCCACCCTCACCCCACCCTCCCTCACCCCACCCTCCCTCACCCCACCCTCCCTCACCCCACCCTCCCTCACCCCACCCTCACCTCACCCCACCCTCACCTCACCCTCCCTCACCTCACCCTCCCTCACTCCACCCTCCCTCACCCCACCCTCCCCACCCCACCCTCCCTCACCCCACCCTCCATCACCCCACCCTCCCTCACCCCACCCTCCCTCACCCCACCCTCCCTCACCCCACCCTCCCTCACCCCACCCTCCCTCACCCCACCCTCCCTCACCCCACCCTCCCTCACCCCACCCTCCCGCACCCCACCCTCCCGCACCCCACCCTCCCTCACCCCACCCTCCCTCACCCCACCCTCCCTCACCCCACCCTCCCTCACCCCACCCTCCCTCACCCCTCACCCCACACCCCACCCTCCCTCACCCCTCACCCTCCCTCACCCCTCACCCCACCCTTCCTCCCCCCACCCTCCCCCACCCTCCCCCACCCCACCCTCCCCCCACCCTCCCCCCACCCTCCCTCTCAACCCACCCCCCACCCTCCCTCTCAACCCACCCTCCCTCTCAACCCACCCTCCCTCTCAACCCACCCTCCCTCACCCCACCCTCCCTCACCCCTCACCCCACCCTCTCTCACCCCTCACCCCACCCTCCCTCACCCCTCACCCCACCCTCCCTCACCCCACCCTCCCTCACCCCACCCTCCCTCACCCCACCCTCCCTCACCCCACCCTCCCTCACCCCTCACCCCACCCTCTCTCACCCCTCACCCCACCCTCTCTCACCCCTCACCCCACCCTCCCTCACCCCTCACCCCACCCCACCCTCCCTCACCCCACCCCACCCTCCCTCACCCCACCCTCCCTCACCCCTCACCCCACCCTCCCTCACCCCCACCCCCACCCCCACCCTCCCTCACCCCTCACCCCACCCTCCCTCACCCCTCACCCCACCCTCCCTCACCCCTCACCCCACCCTCCCTCACCCCTCACCCCACCCTCCCTCACCCCTCACCCCACCCTCCCTCACCCCTCACCCCACCCTCCCCTCACCCCTCACCCCACCCTCCCTCACCCCTCACCCCACCCTCACCCCTCACCCCACCCTCACCCCTCACCCCTCACCCCACCCTCCCTCACCCCTCACCCCACCCTCCCTCACCCCACCCTCCCTCACCCCACCCTCCCT